>NC_047657.1:12609505-12751477 GCF_902201215.1 Prunus dulcis | reverse complement strand
AAAAAAGTTTGATGCAAGTCTGCGCCAAAAAAAAAAAAAAAAAAAAAAAAAAAAAAAAAAAAGGATAAATTTTTAACAATTTATGTCAAAAGGTGATATAATATAAACCTTTGGGGTTATGTCTTTCTTCTCTTTATTTTTACTCCGCTTGTTTAGTCTTGGAGTCACGTGCTTGTAGACTTGGGTACACCCAATGGCGTGAGCACTTCTGGGTGGGGTTACATCAAATATTTCTTCTGACGTGGCCTGCAATCACTTTACATGTTTGCGGCAACGTCCTGTAATGCCGCAAACGGAACTCTTTAAGGAGGTCTGGTCTTATTGAAAAAAACAAAATAAAAAGTAGGTCTGGTCTTTCTTTCCATTTGCCAAAGTAAAATGAAAGTTTCGCTATGATTTTGAAGGCCTAGCTAAAGATCTTTTAGCAAAACAAAAAAAGGATGACCGACTAGAAGCTGATCCTGGGTTTTCCAAGGCCCTAGGCAAATTTTTCCAAGTGTGGCTCTATTAAACTTATAAGAATTTATAAAAGATAAGGAATAATATTTTGGGGCATCATTAAAACTTTGTTTGTCGAAATTTTAATGGGACAAAACTCCAAACGAAAGAAAAAGACTACTTCGGATTGTAAATGTTGCATTCAAAAACAAAAGATCAACTTTTAATGCTTCCTCCTCAATCTCCGTAAGCATTTATTAATTTGATCAATCTTCTTTTCATCATCCACAATAGATCAAGACTATCCCAAACTCGTGGATCATAAATATTCAAATTAAATCTTGTTACGGGACATTCATTTTTATGACAAAATTCATCAATATTTTCGTTTTCATCATAAAAAGATTCATCAATATTTTTATTTTCATCTAGATCACTAACTTCTTTATTCACATCATTCTCAATTTATGTCATAAGGTAACATAACATAAGATTTACCCAAATTGATGTCACATCAATTTTATAAGATTGACTGATATCTCATACTTCATACCTTTAAATTACTTTATGTCACATCATTCTCAAGGTTCGGGCCAAAAAAATGATTCCGCTAAAAAAGTGACTCTTAAATTTTTTGCTACTTATGAAATATAAATTTTATAATAAAAATTATTGTACGCTTTTGTTGGAACTGTTGGAATCAACAATATTACCTCGTTTATATAATAAAAAAAAAAATAAAAAAAAAACACCTATGGACGAATACGCAAACATACGTTTCATGCTTGTTTGATTAATAACAATAAGATTCCCCAATATCATGCCAACATTTCGTTTTCATGCATTGATTTTAAATGTTGTGTGCTTTCAGAGTGTTCCTTTTATTGTACTACGTGACGTGGACACGATTCAGGCACCACCAGTTTCAGGATCCTTTTATTCAAACTCTTAAATTTGTTTTGTTTTGTTTTTTTTCCTCTTTTGTTTTTTTCTTCTTTCAGGATCCTTCAGAAGTACAACAATCACGTGGCTCCAAGACTAAACAAGTGGAAAAGGAAAAATAAAGAGAAAAAAACATACCCCAAAGGTCTATATTATATATTACCTTTTGACATATATTGTTAAAATTTTATCCATTTTTTTTCTCTTTTCTTGACGCAGATATGTATCAAACTTTTTAACTACTTATGAGTTTTTTACTTCTCACCGTGGTTCCTCTGTTAGAGAAAAACTCACAAGCAATAAAAAAGTTTGATGCAAGTCTGCGCCAAGAAAAGAAAAAAAAAAAAGGATAAATTTTTAACAATTTATGTCAAAAGGTAATATTTAATATAAACCTTTGAGGTTATGCTTTTCTTCTCTTTATTTTTCCTTTCCCACTTGTTTAGTCTTGGAGCCACTTTATCGTACTTCTGAAGTGGGCCATGTATGTTCCGACCAAAAAATAAAGAAAGAAGTGGAGTATGTATGAATCCTACTTCTTAAAATAGACTAGGCTACCGCCAGTCCGCCACGTATGTATGAATTCTGTTTCTTAAGATATAAAAACTTGATTTGTATGGAAATAATTAAGGCCTCCTCGGGGTGGGCATCAATTCGGTCGAACCAAATCATAATTACTTATATGTATATTTATTTATTTATATTTTATTTTACATGTGTAATACTCTAATTAGTTAATAACTATATATGAATATTTGAATAGAGCTATATTAGTTAGTGAAATATAAAGTTTTATGACATTTTAAGCTTAGGATGGTTTCGTAGTCTAGAAAATAATTTATGTATGAAGCAAGTTGGGAATTTGTTGGTTATAATTAAGCTAATAATGTTGAAAAAATGCAAAAAAGAAAGAGAACTTAGGCCCAAACCGGCCGAACCAAACCAAATCAAACCGTCTTAAATTGGTTTAGTTTGGTTCGATTTCCTTTATAACTTTTATTCAAATCGAACCGAACCAAACATTTATATTGTAATTAACTCGATCGTGATTTTAAAGTGAAACCGATCCAATCCAGACCGTACCCACCCCTCCTCCCAATGCTTTGTTTATTTGCAATGAGGCCATGGGTACCATTCTCTTAAAAAAACTGAATTGGGTGCCATTATCTTAAAAAAAATAGTTGGTTATTTTAACCAACAAATAAACAAACATAAATGGCTGGTTGATATTTTTTTTTCTTCAAGTTGAATATAGTCGTTAGTTTATGGGGAAAAAAAAGTTTACCAATGAAGGTTGGTCAGACTGGAAGGGGCTCTGGTGGCTTAAGTAAGGGGTCTCGGGTTTGAGTCCTTGTGAATGTAAAAAATTTTCTTGGGAGATGTTCCCGCATATGTGTCCAACAGTACCTCGGAGGATTAGACCTCGGCCCTGCTTGGAGATACCTTGGAAAACAAAAACAAATATATATATATATATAGTTGTTAGTTTATTGGTGGATTTGTAATAGTTGGTGAGATTTTTCAAAAGTTGGTCAGCAACTATCAAAATACAAGTGCGAGTCTGTTGAGTTGCGAGGTAAAGTGAGCCAAAAAAATTATTGGGTCGGCAGAATTTTCCAAATGTGGTCCCCACCGAGTTTCCAGGGCTGCAACTGGATACACATATTTGGTACAGTTTAGCTCAATCGTTTAAAGCCTCAAATTTGTATCATTGGGGATAGTTTTTTGAAAGAGTTGTTATTTATAAAAGCCCCAAGTTTTGCATCCCATTTTAGAGTCCCCATTGGAGATGGCCCAACAAAATCTATTAAGCAGAAAATAAAGGTCAGAATAAAAAATTGAAAAATATACTACTCACAATACAAAACAATTAGAAGGAAACAAATTAGTACATGTTGATGACCGACTTGAAGGGAGCATCTCCAGGAGAGTCTTCAAATTTTAGTCAAATTCTAGTTAAAATCGCTAGACAGCTATTATAGCAAACTACTTAAAAAGGCGTTTCCTTTAACAATGTTTTGTATTTTGGCTACTCTAAAATATTTTATTATTATTTTCTCTTTCTCCATCTTTTAATTGCAAATCAAATATTTTTAAAAAGAAAAGTATAAACCCAACCCGACCAACCTCATGTCTCTATCTCTCTATTTCTCTTCAATTTGGCAAGTCTCTATTTCTCTCTCCTCCTTGCTAGATGTAGAAAGCCAAGTAGGAAGTCTGCTAGAAAGAAGATTTTTCTTTTTTATATATATAAATAAAATAGCTAAGAATGAGAGGATAAAGAGTTGATGAAGATGCTCTTAAAGTGAGATAGGAGAAATAGCGAGCCATGAAAAGTCTAGAAAATAGCGAGCCATGAAAAATTACAGACGTTGTAATTCATGGGATTTGACCAAAATGCTTTACAACAAGAGCAACGTGTTTGACACGCGATAACTTAGGTAATAAAATATTCTAGGGATACACTTGGGAATAAAGAAAATTTAGGGACCAAAGTGAGAGATGAGCCCAAAAGTTTAATAAAATCATTGAGTTTTATTGTGTGTGGAGATTATATTTGTGAGTGCAGAACCCCGTGACCATTTGGGCTCCAACAAGACCATCAGGCCCGCTTATTATTCTTCTTCTTCATTTTTTGTTTTTTTGGTTCAAAGGAATGAATATGTGGAGAGTTACATAAATGTCCAATATAAAAGTCAAAAAAATAAAAATAAGGGCTCAACTAAACAAAATAAAAGCCCAAATCAAAATACCAAAAATTGAGGCCCAAAACAACAAAAGAACCTCCAAAACACAAAAACCTTAGAATCAAACTCTAGAAACAACAAGCCCACTTCATTGATCCCTATATCTAGGACCGATCATATATACATTTTGTCCCAACTCCTAAAACTTAATCAATTCCCAGATAGAGTAACATTAGAGAGACAACATTTATATATACCAAATTATGTATCACCTTTTTACCCAAAAAATATTGTGTATCACCTCTTTGATAAAAGTAGAGGTGTTATTTTTTAATTATTCTTACGAGTATATTAAGAGTTTTTGGTTGTTGGGTAAATAAAAAAGTCAAAAAGAGCACCAAGGTTTTTTTTTTTTTTTTAAAATATATACATGCATGCTATTTTTGAAGCAATAAGAACCAATAGCATGTGACTCATTATCCATTACTTGTGGTTCTTGGTTGTGAATTTCTGATCCTAATTGATTGATTACCTTTGCTCCCAAGTAAGACATTGTGGAGAATATAGTTTTGTATGAGAAATGAGCCTGTAGGATTGTTTCCTCCTATCAATCATCACCTTAGCTCTCTTCAAATACACCAGAGGATTAGGGCCGTTGCTTTTATGATAATAAATAGGTAGGAGACTCATGCCCATCGAACTTGTTACCCCAAATTGCGACCCTTGATCTAATAATGTCACTGATATTTGATACTCATAGGAAGTACAATAACAAACCCAGTTGCCATACATTAAAAGCTCATTTCATTACCATTTTGATGTTCTGTGATCCCGGTATCTAGAAAGCCCAATTGAAAAAGCACCCCAGAAAGAACATGTTGATTGTCTACATGGTGGGATAAAACTTATGAGCAATGCTATAGCCGTACCACATTTGCAGTGGTGAGACTTGATGGCGCCTATATCAATGAGGCTTTTGAAACCCATGGCGCAGTGGATTATTAGGTTCCATCGGAGGAAGAGACGGCCTGGCGGCGAGAGTGGCTCCTCCTTGCAGTCATCACCAGAGGAGCCCATGGGAGAGATGGTTGTTCTATAATGGAGAATGGTGAGGTCTTTTGACACAATATATAAGTGCTAATTAGTGTTATTTGTGTAATTATAGAGTGGAGTGGTACAAATTTGTAGGAAAAGAAAAGCCTTCGGTTATTGAATTTTATAGTAACATCAAGCTGATATTATTTTTCTGGTTGTGTATGTAATGAGGTTGCTATTGCATAACAAAATTTGCTCTTTATGGGCAATACTTTAGTTAGGCATGAGGAGAGTCCTTACTTCGGAAAGATGGGCCGTCTATTTAACAAAATATTTGAATTTCCAGTTTTATGTGTTTATCATATGGATATTACTTGCCTGCTTACCTATAAACATGATGGAGGAAATTCAATTTTAAACTCAACTTGGACAGAGAGATGAAATACGTGGACAATCAATTTATTGTAGAGGCCCGTTAGAGGTTGGAAGGGAAGGCAGCGAAATTCTATAGTAAGGGTGCCATATATGGACCTTTACATTTTTTTGTTGAGAAAACCGAGCCATAACAATACAAATAAAACTCTCATAAAAGAAAGATGAAAAACTCAAACAAATGAGAGGTGAAAAGCTCTCACAAAGAAAAGATGAAAAACTCTCACAAAAGAAGATGTGAAAACTACACAGAGAACCAATATGCGACTTATTCCAAACATAAAGAAACTGCAAAAAGGATGGTGGTGGAGATCCGACTCCAAAACGTAGGTGGGGATCTGACACCGAGATGCAATCGCATGTGATGGTTGGAGGAAAATCATAACAAAACGAAGACAAATAGTGAAAACCTTTTTGTCTCTGAAAATGAGGAAGAGAAGAATGGAGGAAGAGAAGAGCGGAGAGGGGAGGAAGAACAGTGGCTTCCTCCCCTCTAATATGGACCTTTACATTAGTCACATGATCATTTCATTAAACTTACGTGAAATTACTATTTAGATGAATCACGTGGCTAATATGAAGGTTCACATCTATGATCCATATATGGCATCCTCACCATAGAACGTCTCAGAGAAAGTATGGCAATCACTCTCAAGAAGAAACCAAAGATTGACACTTCTATTCACATTTTGATAATTATTCTCCACACCTAAGTTTTATGGCGCATTAGGGCTTGGCCACTTTGGTCCTTAAATTATTTTTAATTTTGTTCCAGCTCCTTAAACTTTTTGGAAGTGCATTTATTTATTTGAGGATATTTTTTTATTAAGAGAGACGATAGTATACTAAACTTACACACACAACATGGATGCTAGGACTCGAATCACTACACTAATGGATCCTTTACAGAAATACATTTATTTAATAAGGAAGATGTAGGTATTTATTTAATAAGGACAAATAGTAATTTTGGTTAAGAAAGAGGTAGGTATGTAACATAAATTGTGACTTACATTTCAACCAAATCACTCAAACTCAAGCCCCTAGTTTCATCAAGAGCTCTTTTGCTCTCATTTCTTGCAATTGTGTCTCATTTATTGTGTATAGAACCAATTCAGACCCATTGTTGACATTAACCTCATTTAACCTACATGCTATTATTGTGTGAATGTTACTTTTGTTTCACATTCTCACTTTTTTTTTAAAATCAAATGCATCCTTTTTTGTTTCAATTTTTATGAAATTAAGTTTTTGGGTACGATGGGACTTAAACATGCTAGTGTTGTAATTCATGTGTTTTAACCAAAAAAAAAAAAAAACAGGCCTTTGAAAACAATAGTAATGTGTTTTACACACGATCATTATTCTCTAATATAAGCGATATTTGGAGTTGAGGAATTTGAATATAAGACCTCGAGTGCATAGGTAAATGCTCTTAACCACTTGAGCTATAAGCACCTTACACATGCAACTACTTTTTGTTAGTTATATTAACGGAAGTCACCATTTGTCTTCAATAAGGACACTTGCAATTGTTTAGGTATCAACTTGGGACTAAACTCAAAAAGTAGGGTGCAAATTTGTAATGAACTCATTAACATTTTTGTTGTGTGTTGAGATTAAATTTGTGGGTGTGTGAATAGGTCCCCGTTAACATTTCAGCTCGAACAAGCCCATCAGGCCCGCTTCATTCAGCCCAACATTTTGCCTATTGTAATAGGGCCCACGAAAAAACCCCCAAGACCATCATATAAATACCCTCACTTACGCGCACTCACACCACTTCCACTAGGGCTAGGGTTTTTCATTTCGCGATTCAGATAGCACAATCCAAACCCTAGCAATGGCGGCTCCTGCAATAGAGTCAGTGCAGTGCTTCGGCCGCAAGAAAACCGCGGTGGCCGTGACCTACTGCAAGCGTGGGCGAGGCTTGATCAAGATCAATGGCTGCCCAATCGAGCTCGTCGAGCCGGAGATCCTCCGCTTCAAGGCCTACGAGCCTATTCTCCTCCTGGGACGACAACGTTTCGCTGGAGTCGACATGCGCATTCGCGTCAAGGGTGGTGGTCACACCTCTCAGATCTACGCCATTCGCCAGAGCATAGCCAAAGCTCTGGTCGCTTTTTACCAAAAGTATGTCGATGAGCAGAGCAAGAAGGAGATCAAGGACATCCTCGTTAGGTACGATAGGACCCTCCTTGTTGCTGACCCAAGGCGCTGCGAGCCCAAGAAGTTCGGTGGTCGTGGTGCTCGTGCTAGGTTCCAGAAGTCTTACCGTTGATTTGGGGAAAGCAAAAGCTGGACAGGTTTTGCGTCGTCGTTTTGGCTTTTGTTTATGGTTTCAAGGTTATGGCTTTTGTTTTAAGGAGTTGGATGTTAATTGGTATTTTATAATTTCTCAGAATTTTGATCATGGAAACTCTGTAGTTTTTAAAGTATGTTGGAGTTTGAAATGTTATCATATTTCTATGAATTACGACATATTTCGGTTAATTACTGTGTTGTGGTTGATGTGGGAGATTTGAAATGTTAGCTTTGGGCATGCTATTGTGTTCTACGTTCATATGATTGATGCTAAATCTCTGGAATTTATGGGTCTTGATTGTGCTTCTATTGAGTGAAATTTAGTTTGGTTTAAAAGCTTAATCTTTACTGTTTTTTTAAAAAAAATTGGTATAGCTCTTGATGCTTTATCATTTATATAGTGTCTTTGTTCTAGGCTATGTTGTTCCCTGGTTTCGTCTTAATTTGTCACAATAAGTTGATTAGGTCGAGAGCTGCAATTATGTCTGCGTGGTTCTTGTTTGAGACTGGATGGTTGGTAGGTGTGGAAGCCTTTTGTATTGTCACGAAGATTTTTTCAGACCCTGCGATTTGTGTTTTATCCTCTCGTGTCTATTCTGGAGTTACCTTTTCTGCTCTCTATTTGTTGAACCGTAATATCATCGAACAAAATGTTTGGTACATAAATTGTTTCCCTTCACTAATTTGACCATGGATATTTGTTATGATTGATGAAGTGATGTGTGTTCTTATTTAATCTTTAATCTAGTGAGTCAGGCTTGGAATCCTATGGGCAGAATTTATAATGACTTATTTTTACATCTCAATGACTGTCTTTTACAAAATAGTAACCAAATATATTAGAATGGGTTGGTTCCACAGTAGTTTTTCATAAGAAAGGAAAGCAGTTTGAAGCCCTAAACTTGTTGTTTGTTTGTTTTCTCCTTCTATAACAATGACAAGCTTAAAACCATAGCATTCGATCCTTTTTGACAGAAATCTACGCAGTCATTGATTTTTTTGTAAAATCATTTTTTCATCGGTTCTCTTTAATCGTGTAGGTAGGTTTACCTTGTTTGGGTTTTAGAGGTCAGTGGTTCCAATCTTAATGGCATGGTTCTGTTCTCTTTGCTATTTAGATGCAGAAAGAAAGTGTTTTAATGACAAGTAATTGTGTGCTGATTCTTGTTCTAAATATGATTGAGTTGGGAATGGTGTTGGTCACTGCAGTAGAGGTTTTAATGAATTGCTTTGATTTAGACCCAAAGAATCATACATTCATATTTATATATGAATGCAAAAGCTTTGTGACCTAAATCCCTTGTTGTATGCAAGCCTTTGTTCAACTTGTCGATGACAACATGTTTTCGTTCTACCCGTTTTTATTTTGCCTGGGCCTGGGTTGAATCCAAGTTTAAAAAGCCTGAGGTGTGACTGTTAAAGGAAATTTGTATATTTCGAACGTATAAAAGGTAAACGATCTTGAAATGCTGCAAAAATCCAAACTATTGAAATCTAATATTTAGGGATTTGTAAATAAATCATAATACATGAACAATGTCTTGGAATCTCAAATTTTAGGAGATTGCATGGACTTTGTTTCTTAATGACCCTAGGAAAGGCAAAAAATAAGAAGTCTTTTTCACTTGTAAGTTGTAACAGAGGGTCTACGAAATGCCTAAATAAAAGACTTTTTTGGGTGCATAAATAAACTCAAATAATGACAGAAAATATAAGTAAATGATCGCATTTATTTAGGAATGAAGGATGATCAGTTCCTTCAAGCGTATATCTCATTCATTCTGGATCAAGACAACAACAGGTTAAAGTTGGTCCTTCACCATGAGGGATACAAAGAGCAGCAGAGGAAGAGAGGCCCAGTTGGGCACAGGGGCCAGCACAGTCTGTTTTGGTCTTGCATGATGCTGCAGGAGGCCATACACAATCACTAGACGGATCTTTGATTCCAACACCGACCAAAAAAGTTTGAATAAAAAAAAAGGAACATTGTTATGATATATACATTATAAAAATAAAAAATTTGCTCAAGGTGTATGTTCTCTGTTAAAAGACGGATTTTGTATCAGTAAGTGTTGAAAATATATCAATAACATGTCGATCTATTTTATTATTGACATGTTATCAATAATAAACAACACACAAAAGGTAGAGGGAGTGAGATTTTACCAGAGCATTGAGCAAATACAACAAGAGAGATGAGGAGGAAAATGCCAAATTGAAACTTGGGCGATGCCATTGTTTTGTAAATGACAGAAACCAAGTTCTGTGTGCTTATATAGTGATTGATTGATTGATTGGTTGAAGAGCCGAATGTTTGCTTTAATTGCTTTAATGTAGTCACTAAACATTTTGACCAAAATTAAATTTGCTTTGATAGTTCAGGGTTAGATTCAAGCTTTTGATTAATTGAGTTTTCATTTTTGTTTTTTTAATTCTCCGCTAAAATTAAATTAATTAAATTTGGGATCATTTGAAATTCAAATTTGGTGTAATTGCTTTAAAAAAAAACGAGAATTAAACATATTTAATTGGCAAATTTCCATATATTCAGAATTGTCTTGAGGTTGGACTTAATTTTGTGGCTGCTTCCATGTAAAATTGTATCACATTAAACCCTAAGTACATGATGATATAAGTGGTTCACCAGTTCTCAACCTTGAAAATAATTAGAGAATTAAGAAAATCAAATAAATATGGCCAACAAAGAAAGAGTCACAACAAATGGGTTGTTGGGTCGGTCGATGGAGGTCCCCCCCTCCCCCCGAACCCACCAATTAATACTGATGACCATCAATTGATTATAAATCATTATCATGATAAACACTAAACTTTGAGTTTATATTAAATTTAGAAATTTATAGGTTCTGATCTTAATTTAGAAGGCTTACTAAGACCGACGGGTCTGGTGCACATTTTGTTCATCTTGATGTGATTAACGACTCTTCACAACATATGTCATAATCGGAAGAACCGTTCATTTTCTAAACCATCGTCTAAAAATTATTTCTTTAAAAAATCATATTTAATAGGTATTTCATAATTTCTCAGAATTTTGATCATGAAAACTCTGTACACTACCTAGAAAATTGTGCTAAAGCCACGAATTCTATTTGTGCTCTTTATGTCAAAAAAACACGAATAATTGTGCTTTATAAAAATACCCACGGTGCAGCTATTATGAATTGGTCGGCCTCTCGTATAGGAGTTTCCATTGCTTATAGAGCACAAATTCATCACTTTGCGTCAGACATTTAGACCACAAATGAAGCATATTTGTGCTTTTATTTTGAGTAAATTTAGGTTTTAATCACAAAAAAACTTTTATTTTTAGAAAAAATTAAAGTTTTTTTTAAAAAAAACAGAAAAATCTCTTAACTTTCAAACTAAAGACATGCAAATGTACAGAATTTCTTAAGAAATTCAAAAATAAATAAGGGCAATTTTGTCCATTTTGAATTCTTTTAGAAAATTTCTCTTCTTTAATCTTTTCCAAAATCTCCTTATATTTTGACAATTGACTCATATGGTAGTTTGGCCCCACATGCACTCCATCTCTTGTTAGCAGCTCTTGGAGAACGTGAAAATAATATTTTTATTCAATATGGACAGAAATTTCTCAATTGTGGCTAAAAATGCAAACTTTTTTAAAAAAACTCAGATACCAAAACCAAATAAATTTTGTTAAATCATTCTTTGTACAACTATGAGTATCTACGTATTTTACAGATTTACAATAAAACCCCCATAATTTGCAACAAATTCCCTTATGACAATAGCATCTTCAAATCTCCAGATATGCTTTCTTCTTCCAATTCCCCACATCTTCTTTATCTTTCCATTTTAAAATTGCATACAATCAGATTCAGATTCAGTGAAGAAATCAAATAAAAGCAAATTTAATTGATATGGAAATATTGAGCATAACAAAATTCTCCAAGAAATAGCAATTGTAGTGGAAATACCAGTAACAGAAGCAGAAACAAGGGAAGTATAATATTAAACATGGGAAATAGCAGTAGCAGATGCAGCATACTCACCAAGAATTTAGGCACTCCATATCTGGATAAATGCTGCAAAGAGTGAGAGGAAATCAACGTCAACCAACATTAAAGCCTCAAAGCAAACAAGGGTCCTACAGTTGGTTTTTTTTTCAAATAAAAAGAAGAAGAGTACGAAGGTAACAATAATTTTCTTAGGGATTCTAAACAAAAATTCAAAACCGCAATAGCACAACTTCAGGAAATCCCAATCGAACTCAAAACCAATTCATAAAATCATCAATTGATATCAAAATGCATTCTTAAAACTCACCTATAAACAACAAATTTCATCCCCTAAGAAAGAAATTAATTAACATAAATCCAGATTCTCATCTCAGAGCCAAGAAAAAGATAAACAAAAAGTTGGAAAGAAAAAAAGAGAGAGATGGAGACGTGTAGAAAGAGGAAGAAGAGGGAAAAATAAAAGAATTTAAAAAAATTGAGAAAAGAAAAAGAAAAAAGAGGCGTGCGTTCCAACCAAAAAAAACAATGATATTTATCTTTAGTATATTTAAAGACAAACTACAGTAAACTCTCCAACTTATAGGATTATTTGCGAGTTCATATTTGATTTGGGGACATTTACGAGTACATACTTAGTGTTGCGAAAAACGTACAATTTTCCCCATCCTTTAGCGAGATCGTTAGAAAATCCGTTATCTGCCTACGTGACATTTATGGAACCCTTTTTTAACTGACGTGGACTCCACATAACACATAAAATTAATTAAAAAATTAAAAAAATTAAAAAAATTAAAAAATCTAAAAACCAAGAAAAAAAGAAGAAGAAAAAACTCATCTTCTCTCCCTTTAGGTTGATCTGGGCCAACATTTGGCCAATGTCTTCCTCAATTTATACTTGGTCAATTTATTGATCAAATTTGTACTTGGTCAATTTATTGATCAAATTCGAATTTGAATTCAAACCCTAAGGTTGCAGAACACTAAAAAGCCCTAATTTCAGGCTTCGATTGATCAAAGGAGGGTCTGTAGACTCCGAAGTTTTGATTTTTGATGCGAACAGAAAAAGCGAAACGGTTTTGTTTTCTACTTGGGTGGGGGAAGAAATCGTGGGGAAGAAATTTGGGAGGTGAAGAAATTGGGAGGAAGGGGGAAGAAATCAGGAGAGAGAGAGAGAATCTGGGTAGGGTTTTAAATTGTTTTAAATTTTTTAATTTTAATATGTTTAATTTTTAAAAATAATTAAAAAAGTAAATTTTTTATTAGTTTTTTGTTCACATGGAATCTCACGTCAATTAAAAAATGGGTCATACAGATGCCACATAGGAAGGTAACGGATTTTCTGTCTATCTCGTTAACGGAGGGGGCAAATTGTAGGTTTTTCACAACGTTGAGTATGTACTCGTAAATGTCCTCAAAATCAGTTATGAACTCGTAAATGACCCTATAAGTTTGGGGGGTTTATTGTAGTTTGTCCTATCTTTAATCTATTCATTTTTCAATGAGATATTTGGAGAGGAGCTTCTACAGGAAGATAGGTGCCTTTTTGAAAGTATTTTATTTATATTTTTTATGAAGATTTTTGAAATTATTCTAGACAGAATTTAAAGAATTCGTGCTCGATAGGTCACTTAAAAGGACACAATTTTAGTATTTGTGCTCTATAAGCAACTATATTTTGAAATGTGTACGGACTTAACCACAAAATTCAATATCCGTGTTTAATACTATGCCATAATATTTAAAATAATGTGTGCGTAAGTACCAAAAAATATGTTTTTTATTGGTAAGTAAAAGACAAATAATATTGTGTGGTTGTAATTTGTAAGCAAAAGGGCACAAAAGTAGATTTTTCGTGATTACAAAAGCTTCAACTATTCTTAGAGCAACTCCACCCCTTGGGGCAAAGTCTAAGGCAAGGGCAAGCTAGGGCAAGCAAGGGCTGACACTATTCATGTGAATAGTGTCAGCCTTGCCATTTGTGGTTCCACCCACAATGGCAAAGTCTAGGGCAAGTCTAGGGCAATTACTATTCATTGTACTTTATTTCCTATTTTTTTATACTTTAAATCATTAATTTTGATAATCTTTTGTAATTAAATTTTCGGATAAGATTTTCGGATGTGAATCTCGGTTGCCACGTGTCTTATTCCAGATAAAATTTTCGGATATTCATTAATAAAAATTATAATCTCAGATTTCCGATAAAATTTTCACTCTCTAAAATTGTGCCACGTGTCCCATGTCAGATAAGATTTTCAGATATTTTTAAAAAATTATAATCTCATATTTCAGATAAGATTTTCACCCTCTAAAATTGTGCCACGTGTCCCATGTCTGATAAGATTTTCAGATATTTTTTTACAAATAGTGATCTCAGATTTCAGATAAGATTTTCACCCTCTAAAATTGTGCCACGTGTCATCTCTATCTTCTGAATCCCTCTATATAATTACACCATCAACACCACTCCTCTCACACCATCTCTGATATATTCCTTCATTTCTCAGATTTTACAATTTCCCATTATACTCTCAATGTCAAACTTCAGGAGGGTGTTGGAGAGGCAACAGAAAGAATGGGAAGAAATCCAACATAGACGTGAGGAAGAAGATCGGGAGCAAGATGAAGAAGAGGAGGAAATGCTTGAAGTAGCGGCGGTGTGTATGATGAATCAATCAAGCCAACACCATCGTCGTCGTGCCCCGAATGTGGACAGACGCAGAGAGTCTCGGGGTAAGAATCTCTTGGAGGATTACTTTATCCCAAATTCGTTATATCCTGCTCATAAGTTTCGAGAGAGATATAGAATGCAGCCACATTTGTTCCAAAAAATCATGCATGATATTTGTAATTACGACACATACTTCATTCAAAAGCATGATGCTGTTGGAGTTTTGGGTCTTATCCCGGAGCAAAAACTTACAGCTGCTTTGCGGATGCTTGCTTATGGGGCATCTGCAGAGCAGGTGGATGAGATTGCAAGGATGGGAAAATCTACTATCCTAGAGTGCTTGGTGAGATTCTGTGATGCAGTGGAAAATTTGTACACGAGGGAGTACCTTCGCAAACCCACTCCGAGGGACCTGCAAAGGCTTCTACAAAAAGGCGAGGCTCGAGGTTTCCCAGGAATGATCGGAAGCATCGATTGCATGCATTGGCAGTGGAAGAATTGTCCTACTGCGTGGCAAGGAGACTATGGGAATCGGAAGGGCCAAAAAAGTATCATTTTGGAGGCCGTAGCTTCATTCGACACTTGGGTTTGGCATGCCTTTTTTGGGGTTGCCGGATCTCAGAATGACCTCAATGTCCTTGGTCAATCCCCGGTGTTCGACGAGGTATTGCGAGGTCATTCCCCTCAGGTCACATACCAAATCAACAATACCGTATACTCTGGTGCATATTACCTTGGCGACGAAATTATAAACTATTTTGAAATGCAAGAATAAAATTGATTATGTAAATAAATAAAGCCAATTAGGAAATGCAAAAATAAAATAAACATTGTGCAACAAAAAATAAATAGAATATGCAATAAAAAAAAAAGTTACATTAAATTGATTAAAATGGCAATTAAAAATATTTTACCTCATCGGAAAGATTCGCACCGCTCCGAATGTTCTCCTTTGCTTTTGTCAATGCATTTCTCCATTTCCCTAACTCTTTGTTTAGAATTTTCCATCTACTAGACAAAGCCATTTCGGTCCGAATGGAACCCGATCTTTGACAAAATTCTCCATGAATTTTGCTCCACATATGATGGAACTTCATCTCATTGCCCGTGATAGGGTCATGACTAACGTTCACCCAAGACTCGAACAATGCAATATCTTCCTGGGTTGACCACGAGCCTCCGATTTCAACAGAAGATGCCATTTGTTTATTTTCTACAAATGGAAAGTAGTACAAAAATGTGAGTGGATAGTAAAAAATATTGGAAGGAGAAGAGTTTATATGGAATTGGTGTGGAAAGTGGAAAATATGAGTAGAGAGTAAAAAATATTGGAAGGAGATGAGTTTGTATGGAGATTTGGTGTGGAAAATGAATTATGTGAGTGGAGAGTAGAAAATATTGTATGGAGAAGAAATTGTATGAAGATTTGGTGTTGAAAGTAGATAAAATGGTTAGGTATTTATAGGGAAAAAATACATACATTTTTGGTATTTTTTTAAAAAAAATTTCAGAATTTTTTTCGAATTTTTTAGGATTTTTTTAAAATTTTTTTGGCCAAAAAAATGAGAACGTAGGATTTCTGAAAAAAATTCAATCGGAGCCACCCGGAGCCGACACGTGGCGTGTTACCGTTGGTGCTGACGTCACGACGACGTCAGCACACTTCAGTCAAAATTTTTTTACACGCGCCAACGGTAAAAAAAATTTGAATTTACTGCGCTGACGTCGTCATGACGTCAGCGCTGACGTCACCTTATCTCGGGCTCAAGCCCAGGCGATTTTTACCCTTGGGCCTGCCCGGTTTCGTGGGGCCCGCCTGTTGCCCGGGCTGGATTCGTTGCGCTGGAGGTGGACTCGGGCTCGTTTCTGCCTTTTGCCTGGGCCAGCCCCTTGCGCTGGACATGGCCTTACACTGAAGTGACAACCTCTATGCTAATATGATAATTGGCCACAAAATTTGTGCTTAAACTACTTAGGCACAATTTTTTTTTTTTTCTTATGTTGGCATTGGAGGCAAAACAATTGTCTTCCTTGTATATCACACAAATACTACATATCTATGTCAAATGTGATTCAAAATGACATGAACCTCTCTTTTGTGCTCTTTGGATTGTGCTTTTAACCCATTTTTGTCAGTAGTGGTAGTTGTTTAAGTATGTTAAAGTTTGAAATGTTACAATATTTTAATTAAGCAAGACATGTTTCGTTTAATTACTGTGTTGTGGTTGGTTTGGGAGATTTGAAATGGTATTTTTGTAAGTCAGTTGACCACGGAAATTGTACGATGCTTATGTTTGTTATGAATTGATGCTTTGTATTGGTTAAGCCTGGAAGTTGTTATTGGCATGATGATGAGCCGATTACTTTTAAAAATAGGTCGTTAGCTTGTAATTGCACAGAGATTATGTCAATAGAGGATTTAGAAGCCTATTTTTAAATGAATCGTTCCAATATGTATTAAAATTTATATTGACTTATTTTTACAAGTCAATGACATCTTATACAAAATGGTACACAATATATCAGAACTGGTTGGTTCCGCGGTAGTTTTCAGAAGAAAGGAAAAGGATTTAGAAGCCATTAAATATTTTTGTTTTTTTTTAATAACAATGACATTTTTATTAATTTTTTTGGGGTCAACTTCCAATTTTCATTAAACAAAGACCTAGGGGCGGTTTGGGGTGGTACAAGTGGCGCCACCGTACATGGCCCCCAATTTTTGTTTTCTTTATATTATATAATATTAATATTATAATTATCGTATATATACTTTAGCGCGTCACATATTAACAGACAAGTGTTTGTAGCGGAGTTGGCTTTTTAGCTCGAGTCTCATTGAAGCCATAAAAAAAAGGGAAATATCAAAACTTTAACTAACCAGCAGCAATATCGTTTTGGGGATGTATAAAGATCTCAGGAACGGCCCTGCAAACGTGAAGAAAGCAGCGTGTCTTCCTATAGAGCCTCCGCCTTTACTATTCAACTCTTCAATGTCTACAAGAGGAGGGTAATGTCTCATGTTAGTCAAAATATGCAAGTTGCCGTTGTGACAATTCCCAAATTTTTGTCACAACTCTCAATGCAGTGAAAGGAGTTCAGAAGTCTTCTTTTCTTCTTCTCTTTTATATTTCCTTGTTCACATTTCTTCCATGGAAGATCACCTCATCACCAAGAACAGAAGCAGAAACTCTCATACGATGGAAGAACAACTTTGTTTTTCTTTTTTAATCACCACTTGGTCATCACCTTACGTTAATACAATCCATATAGAAATTGAATTATACCAAACTCATGCGAATTAGTTACATTTTGATAGCAATAACATTTTGAAGTTATCTAACACCAACTAAAAGTTAAATAGACGAGCAAGATCAAAGAAACTATGGTCGAAGTACCAAGTCATAGGCATACAAAACTTCATTGCAAGTCCTAAACCATGACTTACAAACAATAACCCTCTGGAAATGCAACAAAACCTCTCAGCAATCCTCTACACCCAGCAAGGACCTATCAAAACCCCCTTTTGAAACTGCCATTGCAGTTTTGGTCCATTCTATCTTTTTTGGCTATGTCTATCATTTGACTTTGGTGGTCTCCTCCCAAATATGACCATAGTTGTTCTCCTCCCAAAAATGAATATAGATATAGTTGGTAACCTACCAAAAATGATACTGTAGCTTCTTGGTTGACGAGGATTTGTATTCGCTGATAATTATTTCAGGATACAAGCGGTATTTATATAAATACACCAGAGCTCCTAATAGAGAAATTTATACAAATATCTAACACCAACTACAAGTTATCATGAAGTGGGATAGGAATCCTTGTGGCAAGGGTAGGAACCTCATAAATCCTTGGATTATTTGGGCACTCCAAATGATGTGAAATACGTAAAAATGCATGATTTCTAAATGCGGAGGTTAAAAAATTCTCACTGAGATATCTAGACCCTGTCATTCGTGTTTTATTATTTTGTCTATTTTGGAGTTTCTTTTTTGGCTTCTTAAATCTAGATCCAAAACGATTAGTTGTCAATGAGTTTAGTCCACATGTTTTTAGTTTTAGATGTAGGTCCTTTGACATTTATTACTTTTTTGTGGTGTCGATTTTACCCTTAGTGGTAAATAAGGAAAATACATTGAAAATCTAAAATTAATGCATTATTTCCTTGTAAATTGAATTTCAGAATTTAAATTTTGAATTCTTTCCTTGATAATATTCATAATACATGGATAAAATATAATTTAATCAATGAAAAGTAAAGACCCGCATAATTTACCAATTGATCAGACAAGCACCCACATGAAATTATATACCTAACATCTAGGTAAATAGTGTTATTATTAGCACCCAAAAAAAAAAAAAAAAAAAACTTAGTGACAAATCGTGCTACTTATGAGTTAAGAACTTAAATTAGAAGATTACCTATAAGTTAGGAACATAAATTAGAAGACTACCTATAAGTCAGATATAAAAATAGACAAATAAAATTGTATGTTACCTACAAAAAATGGCTAATTATTACAACATAAATAACTATTACCCGATTTAAGTCATAAGAGGCAACATTGGAATTAAAAATGATTTTAAAAATAAATAAATAAGAAGATTACATCAGAAAATATTTAAAAATGAATGTAATCCTATGTTGCACAAAAGTCAAAGGACTTGTATAAGTCACCAAATCAAAGAATTAAACCCAATTCCTCAATGAAAATTTGGATCTATATCTTTGTTTAACTTTAATACTATCGCACAGTTTTTGGGCACTTGTAAATGTTTGATGCATAAATTGCAAGAAGCCTTTTTTTTTTTGTTATGATTAAAACCTTGCTCAAACCTATTTTCTACACAACCCAATTCAAACTATTCTAATCCGCAATGAAAAAACAAAAATTGGGTTTTCCCCAAAACTCTTTATTATTATTATTATTTTTTAAATGGCACAAATAGTTAATATTCTCCTAAATGCATATAAATGCACTGATGCTAAATGCAGAGGCTCGGTATCCTAAATTCAGTTATATATAATTACTGAAAATAAAATCAGAAATATACATATTTAGTATGCAAATTTCAACATATTCAGAATTTTCATGAGGAGGCTTGGCCTTATTTTGTGGTTGCTTCCATGAAAAATTGTATCACACTAAACCTTGAGTACATGATTTTTATTTGTTCAGAATAAAAAATCAAATAAATGACCACAAAGAAAGAGGCGCAACAAATGGGTTGTTGCTTGTTGGGATGGTCCATGGACACCATGACCACTTGTTAACATCAATTGATTATAAATCATTATCATGATCACCACTAAACTTTGAGTTTATATTAAATGTATAAATTTTTAGGTTGGACTTGCTAAGACCGGCTGTGTGCACATTTCTTGTTCAATTTATTATGATGAACGAATCTTCCCCACATTCAACTGTCGATTGACTAAGCAAACAAAAAATTGAATCACAAAAATGTCATTTTCTTACCAATACTAAACTAGGGTGTTGCACTCATAACCATCTATTTTGTTATCTATTTATTTATTTTTATTGAAATAAGGTAGAAATGACTCTTGCATGAGTTGGGATTTTCATTTTATTTCAGTTGGTAAGAGGTAAGTTCAAAGGTAGGTCCTAAGTTCAACTCTTGATGTAGAAAATTAAAAAAGAGTTGGTGATACATCAAAAGACAACTTCACCCAGAAATTACGCAAAAACAAATAACGAAATCATTTTTTTGGTATATTATAATTAAGGCATCAAATTTAATCAGCACATTTTAATATGGGATTAGCCTTTTAATCCTTCACCATCAACATTCACGACCCATCCAAATACAAATCCACAGACAATAAAGAAAAAGAAAAGAAACACCGATTTGCTTTGCTTCATCAAGGAAATGTGATGAGGTCAATTGGGGTTGCTCATTTGATCCGACGGCAGAGAGTGATGCCATCGCCAACTGGAAGCATACAGATCTCAATTCTGGGGTCAGCTGCGAGAGCCTTGTTGAGCTCCAGCACGAAGTCCCTATAGTACCTAACGTACTTGCGGAGCGGGGCATCAGGGGGCGCGACCACGGAGCCATTCCATAGGGTGTTGTCGTAGCCGATCAAACCCCCAACCTTCACCAGATCAATTAGCCTCTTGTGGTAGTTGATGTAGTTGTCTTTGTCTGCGTCCACGAAGATGAAATCATATGACCCATGATTCTTCTCCTGCACAGAACATCAATTGTTTTTTAGTGTTATGCATTGTACCATGAATGAACCGAAATGTTACATGTTAGACTGCGAATCTGAATGAGTGATAAAAAAATATGAACTTCTGATAACATAACATGTAAGATTGCACAGAAACTTACATCTTCGACCAGTTGGTCGAGAACTGGGAGTGCAGGGCCTTCTCTGAAGTCAATCTTGTGGGCAACGCCGGCTTTTTCGATAATTGGACGACCCAAGTCATAGTTTTCCCTATTTATGTCCATGGCCAAGATCTGTGACAAAGTTCCCAAATTAATATACAAAACGATTATTTAAAAATTTTTTTTTTTCTTTTTTTGGGAGGTATTTTTGATTGAAGTTGAGGGATTGATAGTTGACCTTTCCATCATCAGGAATGGCAAGAGCTGTGGCAAGGAGGGAGTAACCAGTGAAGACCCCAATCTCCATGGTGTTCTTGGCATTGATGAGCTTGAGAAGCATGTTCAAGAACTGGCCT
Source organism: Prunus dulcis (assembly GCF_902201215.1). Lineage (NCBI taxonomy): Eukaryota > Viridiplantae > Streptophyta > Magnoliopsida > Rosales > Rosaceae > Prunus > Prunus dulcis. Next base: position 12,730,248 of record NC_047657.1, on the reverse strand, counting down.
TCATCAGCTGATGTGGTCATGATGTTCCTATATTTATTTTCCAAAATTTCCAATCCAACATCAGCCAACCAACCAACCAATCTCAAATAAGAAATTAACAAAAGGGTTATTTCCAAAATTGATGAATTTTAATCTGGTTGATGAAATCAGAACAAACCATGGGTGCTTTGCAGTCACTTCTCTGAGCTCCTTCATGGATTCAGGCTCTCTTGGGTACACACTTGTCTCCAATATATACTACACAAAATAAAATCGAAAACACAAAAAGAAAAACATGAGCTCTAAGCTTAATCACCATCCAATTTTCTAAAATCTTTTTTTTGTTGTTGGAGATTTTGAAAATTCATGACTTTGATTGCATATATGTGTTCGGTTACCTGGTAAAGTGCATCACTTTGAAGGAGGCTCTTGTGGCCAACCTCTTGGTGCCTCCCGGCCTGGTTTTGCTGGTCTGCTCCATTGGTTGCCATTGCTAGCTTTGTTTTTCTGTTGCTTTGCTGGCTTCGGATTTCTGCAGTTTTCTTGGCTTAAAATGATTAAATGGATACAGGCAGATGAACCTGAATTTAGAAAGAGGAAAGATCAAGGTATATATGGAATGAAGTATCCGGTTCGAACCGGATGGTTGGTTGAACCGACCACCAAATCCGGTCCGGAGTTGGTGAAACTGTCCTGAGACGGTTGTGTGAGTTTTGGAACCTCAAACGAATCAGACTCGTACCTTGGAGGTGTGACCCACTCATCTGGTAGTGGTATGATTTGATTGGTTGTAGACTTGTTGCGTTCTGGTTGGCTCTTTTTTTTTTTTTGGGTCAAAGTTGTGGTTGGTTCTTGGTGACACCATTTTGTGTATTTATCACGTCATCATTCTCTTTCCTTCAAGGGAGTTTATTTTAGAGCATCTCTAATTGATGTGTTAAAAATGCCAAATAGACATTTAACAGCTAGAAATAACATCTCACATCATTCCAATCGATGTGTTAAAGCTGATGTGGAATGAAGGCTGAAGGTTGAGATGTCATTGTTGACATTCCAAAAGTAAGATATTAAATAAATATTTTATTATTTTTTAAAGATAACCGGCTGTTACTTTCATTTATTATTATTATTATTAATTTTTTTCTTCTTTATCTTAAATGATTTGACTGTTACAATAATTATTTATTTGACATATCAGGTGGAGTGTAAAACTATGTAAATGTCAAATTGCCACATCAGCCATCAAATTTAAATTTGATGTTTGGTATTTAACATCTCTCTTAGAATTTCAGCTAAAACTTTCTAATTTATGGAAATAATAACAAAAGCGGGAATTCGAAGTTACAATCTTTTTCAACATTGAAAAGAGTATTGCCATTAAACTAAAATTTATTTGAGGATAGATTTCTCTCAATTTTAATTACGAAAGAAATTTCAATATCACGATCATATATTGTTAAGAAGAAATTATATTCGAAATAAGTGCATATATGAAATAAATATGAAATTTGTTTTGATTTTTATTGTAAATACATTCAATTTGCATGGAGTGTTGTTCCCTGTGTGGATGACACTAGTTTGTATTATTTTTGCTGGGTTGACACTGTTGTAACTTATAGTTTGGGTTATAACTATACTTAGCTTTGCTAGCTAATGAATTTGATAATGCCAATTTCATTAAAGTTAATCTAATCACATGGCTAGGTGGGATCCACTTCCTTTTTTTAAGTGGAAAATAAGTTGGTAAGAGTGCGATGAACTTGGCATTTTAGGCGTGGCGGTAGGTGACCACCTCCTCTCTCTCACTCTTAAGTTAAGCCTCCTTTTTGCTAAAGTGAGGAGTTGTTTGGATCTTTGTATTAAAATCCTCTTCTTTTTTTCCTTTCTTTTAACAACAAAATCTACTATTACGAAGTAGCTGTGTTTGGATTAGTCGGTGAAAGTAGCTGTGTTTGGATTAGTCGCCCACCGACGCGTAAACAACTACCTTAAGTATTTCTCCTCATAGATGCATTCTTAGCATTTATCCTATAAACGTACTTTAATAATCCTCCTCTATCCTTAGTACTGTTAATACTTTTATTATGTAAATATAATGAAAAGTTTAGTTGGTAGGTGAGGTAGGGTGTTCCTTTGCTTATCAGACACTTGGAGGACAGAGAACGCCATTTTGTCCTTATCCTATGAAGCTTGGTCCTCATAATGAGACTAGTCCAACTCCAAGGTTCACCAACCCCACTGGCTGGCTTTTCGTTAAAATTTCAGGACATCTCTCTTTTTGCATAATTATAGTCTATGCAGTACATAATAACCGTTTGTTTTTCTTTCTACTCTGGGGGTGTAATCTAAATGTGCTGTCAGTTCTGAATTCTACAGCCTTGCCTTTCAACTATTGAAAAAGGCCATGATTCTGTGCAACCAAGGTCTTGGAGCAGTTATGTAAGGAGGCAAGGCCAATTCCTTTGTTATCAAAGCACAACGGTCTAGGAATACGAGGCTGTCTACTTACGAAAATTAACTCTTAGCGATTATCGAAGCCAATACGTCATTAGAACTTAACTGATCATCGAAGCCTTAAATACTTTTTCGGAGCAAAGGGTTTACCTTGTTGCAGCAGAAATGGTTAACCAAGCTGGGAGTAGAGAGAAGGGGTTCCAAACTGGCTTAAAAGAGTAATTACAAGCCACAAGGATGGTCTAGATAGTTCATTACCTGCAGGATAACTTCGATATTTTCACAATTAAGCTTGAAGTTACATGTCCATGGATTTTATTGAAGGGATTGCTCAAGTCAGAAGGAAAGGATTTAACTTGGTGGTAACAGACAGATTTACTAAATATAGCCACTTTTTGGCTCTAAGTCATCCTTCTACAATACTTGACGCATCTATTTCTAGCTCATGATATTGAGCATAGACGACCATCTATTTGTGACTTGACAAAGTCTTCTAAAGCTATCAAACAAATGGGAAGATTTAATAACTTATCACCATCTATTATTCGGAACTGAGCCTGCATATGAGCACTGCCTATCATCCACAAACTGATCGACATTCTAAAAGAGTTACAAGCTGTTTTGAAACATATCTAAGACGCATGACAGAGACAGACCTCAAAGTGAGTAAAAAGATCTTGATATTGTCCTCATGTCACAACCCTATAGAAACTAGAAAGACAAGCACAAGTTGCTGCAGCGAGAATTTGCTCAAGCCGAGAACATAATGAGACAATTTGCAGACAAAACTCATGGTGTAAGATCATCTGAAGTGGGAGATCTAGTCTATCTATCGATGCAACCATATCGACTGACTTTTATTAACATTAGCAAAAAATTGAAGTTAGCTGCTAAGTATTTTGGGCCCTTTCCAGTGGAAGCCAAGGTTGGTTCAGTGGTTTATAAATTTTACATCATGATTAAAAAATTCACCCTGTGGTCCATGTATCCCAGCTTAAGAAGCACATTGGGAGATATGTAAACCATTACCTAAACTACAAAAGGTCAGATTTTTGTTGAGGCAGTAGCTGCACTAGCTTGCATACTAGTTAAGCAGTAACCCAAGCACTACTACTTCAGTGGTCTTAATTAATTCCAAAAAATGCAACTTAGGAAGTTGGTTTTTGATTACCACCTTGTGGACAGGGATTGTGTGGAACGGCAGGTAACTTGCCATACCCCAGCTACTAATTAGCTGAAGAAAATAGCTATCCTGAAGATTTAGCAAGATGAAGCTGCTGCTTCTATTGATACTGAGCTGTGAAACAGTAGTGGCTGGTTTGTTGTGCAAATGCTGAGCTATATAAGGAAGAGGTGAGAAGGATGTTGAAGATCAAACTGAAGAACAGTTGACTAATTTGATGAGGAGCCAACTAAATTTCTTAAATGAATGGTCAATTATAATGCAGAATAGTCAACTAGATTGGCTTACTGTCAGATGCTATAATGTGTAGTTTCAGATATTGTGTTTTCGGTGTGGGCAGGATTAGTTAAGGGAAGTTAGATTGTTACTTGATTAGTTTCTGTGCTAACAGCTTGTATTCAAACCCTTTCTGATTCTTGTTACTGCTTTCAATAAAGATTGCAGAATTTTTCTTGAACTTAAGGCTTCCTGTGATGGGATTCTAATAGATCACAGAGAAACTATTTTAATTTTTAATAACTGAAAGATTAAGCCTTTCTCAAGAAATGGATAACAACGCGCAATTAATAGTATCCACATTCACAACAGGAAATCTTCGCACTTTGATTATTGTAGAAGATGCTGAACATGAGTACATCTTCAAAAATAAATTGGCAAAAAATTATTGCAAAAGCAATTTCTAGTCCAAAATAAATAAAGAATAGAAAAGAAACACCAGAGTAAATTGCATCAACAGTATTTAATCCTGAACAAGAAAGAATCTGAGATTACCTGTTAAAACAAAATTGTTCTAGGTTGCTCCCTCTACTGAACCAATCTCCTAGATGGATTGCAATTGGACCAAAGAACTAATATTGTTTCAAACTTGTGTGTTTTGAAACTCTTTTGCTTTTGCGGCCAATGCAGTTCGTATTACAGAAGCCTTCCTCTCAATTGAATTCTCCTCCAAACTAGTATCCCTATAATACTGAGAGCTCTGATCATACAAAGAGTAATCATCCACATCACACATAGCAGAAAAGTCCTCCCTCCTTAGCAAACCATTATGCAGTATAGAACAAGCACCAATATAAGCAACTGCCATCTTGAACTCCTCTTGTATTGGCCGGCTCAAAATACCCCAACTCTTCAAACTAACAATGGTCCTAAGCGCCGAAAGGCGCATCAGATTGTGTGCTGCATTGAAATGCTCTTCATTTGAGCCCTTCGCAGCATCAACAAAAGGGACCATAAGCCAAGGAAGTAAAGGGTACCCTTCATCTCCAATTAAGTACTGATTTACAGCCACCCCATCTACATTAACTGGAGGAGAATTCAATAACCTCCCTGCTTCAATATCCTTGTACAAAGTTGACGACTTTAATACTCTTGAATCACCCTTGTTGCCACGAAACCCGGCAACAATGCTGAGAATTCGCGATGAAGAATCGACCATGATTTGGGCAGCAATGCTCTCCTCGTGAAAGCCACCATTTTTAACAGTCTTAAACCTTGTACAATCAATCACACCACAGCAATTGGGCAACCCAGTTTGGCTTCCGAAAGCCGCCGATACAGAGGCAAGCTCATTTGGGTTGGGAAATTCAATCCAGAAACGGTAATTGGTGCAAAGAACTCGGCACAATTGCTTGGCACAGAACCTTGCCACGGGCTCCGAAACCCCGAATTGCTTCGAGATTTCGGGGTAGCTGGAACCGGTGGACAGCCGAAACAGGCCGATACCGAGACGAAGCTCGGCGGAGAGATTGAGCGGCAACCCAACTGGGTCACGACACTCGAGCAGCGGCTCGAGTAAACCACAGAGCCATTCGAAGGTAGAGTAGGTCATTCTGAAGCAGTTTCTGAACGAGTCGGGACTCCGAGTCAAACCCAGTTGGACCGAGTCGCCGCCACCGAGTTCTTGGTCCTTGTCATGGTCAGTGGGCTCCGAATCTCGTTCTGAGAAATGGGTTCGCTTTCGTTTCCTTGAAAGGGTGAGGAGGGAAAGGGTGGCGGCCATTTCGTGGGAAGAGAGGAAGCTGTGGGCGATTGGGAAAACATTTGCGCAGGAACTGGATGAATTGGTGGAATTGGGAGAAAGGAGGAGGAGGAGGATGAGTTGGGAGATGGAGGAGAGTAAAGCTAGAAGTGTGGACGATTCCATTTTCTCATGGGCTTTTGATTTTGATGTTCTTGGGAATCGTGGGATTGAATCTCTGGGAGACGAAATACAAAAGCCACACCACCTGGCCTCTTGGAAGCTTCTTTTGGGGCACGTGAGAGAAGAAATACAAAATAGTATACTGGGATTTTTTTTCCTTTAAATTTTTTTTCCTAATTTTTATTTATCGATAAGCGTGATTTAAAACATTATTTATTATTATTAGGCCATTACCTGAGCCTCTATTGATTTATTGTAAAATTTTCACACTAAAAAAAAGGCAAAAATTGAACTCTTATATTGATTTACTATGAAATCTCTATTGGCTATATGTATTTGGACACGTGATCACCTAATCGCTAGGCGGGTATTTTTTTAATATATAGTATAGCCGCTCGGCTATACTGGGTTTTTTCTTATTTTTTAAAATAATTTTGACACATAGGCACCTAATCGCTAAAGTGATACTCTTTTTTATATTTAAAAATAGTATAATCGGGCGGCAATACCCGATTTTTGCTATCGGAAACAATTGAAAGTTTAGCTAAAATGGGCCTGCTAACAAGTTTGGATGAGGTTGAAGCCCACCGGAAATCATGGGTCACAAGCTCTTTAATGAGCCCAATAGCATTGCAAGCAAACAAGGAAAAAAAAAAAATCCGAAAGAAGCAGAGAGCAGAAAAGGGAACAAATCTTGCAGCACTGCAACTCTAAATTAAAGCCTGACAGGAGGTGGAGACGACTGACCGTATAACGAGGGGAGCTTAGCTCACGACACTCTTGCCACAAAGGAGCACGCCACCTCCTGCACACAAAAAAATTATATTATTAAATTAAATTAAACAATTTATAATTATATATTAATAATATTATTAACTGATGTAGGACCCACAACGAGTGCATGCAAGCTATGTGGACATCGAATTGGCTGTGAGTACTTGGACCCAAACCCAGCCCCACCCATGACCCACCCACCAGCAAAAATCTCAAACCATCATCAACATTCAACATTTCAACGTTTCAACATTTACATTAACATTACTCTCTCTCTCTCTCTCTCTCTCTCTCTCTCGTGTTCTCTCTCTCGTGTTTATGTTCTCATCAGCTTCTCTAATTTCTCTCTCTCATCCATTGCTCAGTTGGGCTTTGTCGTATTGCGGGTTATCTCTTTCGCAGCAGTAAATTATTATTATATTATACATAAAGATGAGAAGTAGTAACTGAAGGAAGAAGAAAAATCAGACTCAGAGACAGAGAGAGAGACAGAGTGGGAAGCGTATTCTCACCATTTGATCCCTGCCGTTTCATCTGTGATCTCATCCTCCTTCTCAATGTCTTCTCTGGTACTTCTCTCTGGGTTTTGACTATCATTTCTTGTATTATCATCTTCCATTTTCAGTTTTATTCCCTCTTTTTTTGTGGTTTTCATTTCATGCCAATACGATAAGAATTAGAGCGATCGGAGCCGACCCAAAGGACCCTGCTTTCTTTTCTTTAATACTATATGTTTTCTTCTCCCTAGGCGATTGTTCTTTCTGGGTTTGGTTTCTTTTTAGTTTCTTTTCCTGGGTTGGGTCATTTTGCTATCGAATCATTTAAAAAGAAATTAATTTGGTTGGTTTTTGGCAAACATTGCAAAGATCCTCAGTTGGGTATTTTCAGAAATAAGCCCAGTGCAAGGAATTGGCTTGGGTGATTTTTCCCAAGTTTCGCATTTTCATTTTTCTTTTTGTTGCGTTTTATGAGCTTATCATTTACTCTCCTACCCATATCATGGGTTGTAGGTTATGCATGGGAAGCATTACTATTGCAGATGTTTAGTCCTGCTTGCATTGTTGCTCGATTTATTATTTGGTAGTTTTTCTCTGTTCTTTTATCTTTTGAAAAGGTTTACTATGGACATTTGATTGAGGGCTATAATAGCACTTGATGTTGCATTCTTGTTCCTGTGGTGATTTTCCTCGGTATAGCTTTATAATTCTGCATCTCATTTGGGCTAGCAAATTGCCTCTCATTTTGTTTTTGTTTTGTTTTTTCTAAAGTTGTTGTTACAACATTCTGTTGGGTATTTGCAATCCCCCTAGAATCACTGACAAATCAATGGCCGTTTGTAGCAGTGACCATTGTTCTTTAGGTTGTGTGCACCACTTAGATTCATAGGCTGCACTGTTTCCAGTAAGTAACTTCTACAGAAAGTTTTCACTGCAACATAGCCAAGACAGAAGTTAATAACTGTCATTACATAATTTGACACATATGGCCACAATATAAATTGCTCAGAAGAGTCGAATTGAGATGGAATTTGAATGTAGGAATGGAATTGAGAGTGTGAAAGGGGTGCTCAGTGTTGCGAAACTCTCCTGGTAATCTTAGATCAAAATGGTATGAGTGACTTTAATGATAATGGAAGTAGATTTGTGTTTTCTTTAGGTATAAGCAGTAGTGTTTAGAAATTAAGTTCATTTTATTTAGTTTTTGTGGGTTAATTCATCTTGTGGGATTCCCCCCAAGTTGTAATTGAGAGACCAGCTTCACCAGAGTATGACCAAATTAAATTTGAGTGTGACTTAGTTTTCACGAGTTCAGCCAGGTTCTGACCTATCTTGATCGGTTCTTTCCACTAACTAAATCTGTCTGAATAAGTTTGAGTCCAACTTCTCTCTAACAAGGAGAGAATTGTACGGGTTAATTGGTTTTACTTATAATTATTTAGGGCCTAGTTATATTAGGATAGTTTAGGCATTTATTCTTATGGGGTTGCCTATGTAAAGAGGCTATTTTGTAAGAGGGTGATCTAGCTCTGTCGTATAATTGAAATTGATTAAGATTTATTGATTGAGAATCAGTTCTTTGTTCTCTTAGTTCTATCTATTCTCAATTTGTCCTACATCACTTTTTTTTTTCTTCCTCTCCTTTGTTAAACTCCTGTGACTGTTTAATTATGTAGTTTTACCTTTTGTTAGTATATTTGAGGCCAATTCAGCTGTAACTGATCTGCTAGTCGTCAGCCTGTCAGATGTGCCTGTCACTTATTTTAGTATATTAATGTTTCATGCACTTTCTAATTTTTGCCTTCATATGTTTTTTCTTTGAATCAATTTTCAGGGTCAGGGTTTTCAGTTGAAGACATGTACATAATTCAAGAAATTTATTCTATATCATCCAATCTCTGTTAGTAAGTAGATATAGGATGTTGCAAGAATTCACGTTCAGATTTTCTCTCTCTCTCTCTCTCTCTCTCTCTCTCTCTCACCGCCCCCTCCCCCCTATCTTCTAAATCCTGTTTTGTCCCTTTATTATTTGTATTTGAATTTGGAAATTGTTTTTGCAATTGTGTACCTGTTACTTTCAAGGTACCAGTATTGAGTTGAGATTTATCCTTTATACTGCTGTGCACATATTCCAGATCTTCCGGAGAAGTGTTTAATCCAAACCACCTGTAAATATAGTGTCATCTGCACTTTACAAGGTTTATTTGGTGAGCCTAATGCAAGGTCAAGGGAGTAGTATTGATACTTTCCCAGAAATCACAGAAGTTGGGCTGGGATCCATTTCCAACAGCACTGGTATGAGTCAGCAGACTTCTCTGAATAATATGCTAAATCCTGTAGAAACCCGGTTGTCAAGTTTTATGGTGACGTCTGGTGAGATGACATGTTTAAATGCCACTAGTCATGACTCCCAGACCTTGACTGGTTCAGGTGGACCTAGCTCTAGATTGAATCTGGAAAACCCAGTTGATGATGATGGGATGAAAATGGAACAAGGTTGGTCATCTTCATATAGTGCTTGTCCTGTGATTGGTCAAAATTCAGAAGAAAGACGAGTTGAACAAAATAATATCCTTTTCCCTGGGCGAGCTATCAGTGGCAATCAGACTCAAGGTGGGCCTTCTTTTTCTCAGGGTTCTAGCTCTAATTATATCCCTCAGAATTCCGATCTAAATGCTGGATATGTGGGAAGTAGCGGTAATTGTGAGCATGGTATGGAAGCTAATGCAGAACCTAATCTCTATAAGTCAAGTGGATTAGAAACAGAACAGACATCTTCTGGAAGTGGTTCACCTGATATTGTTGGGACTTCATCAGGAAGCTCTGATTATGTGGTTGGTGAAAGTGATGGTAATCCAGGCTCTTCTTTCGGAAATTGGGGTTCATCCTGCAAGCGAAAGGCCCTTGAGGGTACTTCTGGCCAGGCTTATCCTGGTGGGAGTTCTAGCTCCTTTCCACAAGCTGAAAATGGTGCTTGGAATACTGGTCCTGCTCGTTATAATCCTTCTAGTAATTTAAGTTTATCGACACCCTTGCGTAATTCCCCTAGCGGTAGTCCGTCAGAACAGCAGAACTCAAGATCGAGGGTTGGTTTGAGACTTGGAGCATCTGATACCTTAACTTCATTAGGTGTTACGGGCAATGCAGAAAGCCCACTGAGACAATTTTTTGCTAGGGGGGTTTGTACTGGGCCTCAGCAAGAATCTGCACCATCTAATTTATCATCACAAGGGAGATCAACAACTGTAGCTGCAACAAATTCGGGTGGTCCCCAAAGCCAGTTTCCTGCTATACATATGAGCGGTTCGTCTGGAAACCTGCTTCCTTTACCTTGGAATGGTGCTTCCAGTTCAAGAGTGGGCAGCTTATCAAGTTCTCTTATGTCTGGATATAGAGGTGCTGAGCTAAGAGAAGAAGCAAACTTAAGAAGCATTCCCAGAAACAATGTGGAGCATTCCACATTCGCAACTGCCACTGATATGAGAAATTCAGCACAGGATCCAACAGGTTGGAGTTTGGCACCTGGAGACATAAGCACTTCTGTAGGTGCGCCTTCCTCTTCAAGAATTGGCTCTAGTTCTGGCATTCGTTCTTTGCCTAATCCTGCATGGATCCCTCTCAACAACCCTCCAACCGAAAATCATCAAAGAGTAACAGAATTTTCTCCTTGGTCTTTGTTTCCATCTTCTGATTCTCAACCTGGAGGTCATAGTCATTATAACCCGGTACCTCCAAGAGCTTCTGCTTCCTCTCAGGATTCAGGAAGTTCTTCTGGATCTAATAACCAGGGTCGTCATCTACCATATCCTAGGTCAGCGTTCTCGGTGGACCGGCAGGGTGATGATGTTCTTAATATGCCCCATTCACTACGGGCATTAGCAGCTGACATTGAAGGGAGGCGCCGACTCATATCTGAGGTTTGTGCTCTATATTTCTTTGTCCTGTTTTTCGAGTTTACTCATATATTCTTTATAGTCTGTATAACAAGGGTATGCCATTTTCAGAATTGAGTTTGCATTCCTTTTTCTTTTGAGTTGTGCTATTTCCACCTCCCATTACCCACCCCATTTTAAATAATTTTTTATTACAAATTTACCAGCACAAAATTACTTTAAAGGGCAGCATTAGGAGAAGAGGCCAGCGTCATAATCTGATTATCAAGAAAAAAAAAAAAGGGGGGTTGGAAAACTGTTCATAGGGTGGGTGGTTGAGTTGTTAAATTAGAGGTTAAAATTATTTTGTATGTTCTCAGGGAGCTACTTCTGCATTGTACTGCTGCATTACCGTAGATCGTATTTATCTTTGACCTCTGACTAGCAAAATTAAGCTGTTCTTTACCATTTTGATATTTGTTATATTCGTATTTAAGACATTTTTTTTGTTGAGGATCAGTTTTATGGTTGGATATGGGGTTGAGGGGAATTATTTAGCATACATCGAAAAATTCTTGCCTCTGATTAGAGAGATTATGGCATTAATGCTTTCAATTTTTGTTCTTGTATATCCACTAATTTTTGCAAGAACCATTCCCTCTGGAACTAACAATTATAATTTACTGTGTGTACCAGATTCGTCAAGTTCTGAATGCTATGCGCAGGGGTGAGAACTTACGAGCCGAGGTTTGCTATTGACCTCTACATCAATTTCTGTTTGATTTACTAGGAATTCTATATGTTCTATTGCAACTGCTAAGGTAGTTTTGGTAGCTGGCTTAGGCTGATAGTCATTGTCTTTTGAGAAGTTCAAAAATATGGAGGTAGAAGGTTAGATGTCTTAGATTCAAGTTTTTGGTGCTGCCTATGCTTTGATTAATTTAACATTAGATTTTTCATCCATGTGTACATTGAAGTGCCATAGAACTAAACAGTGAGCTTTGTTTGTGCTAATGGAATTTAGTTATTTGCAATTGCAATAATTAGTGGCTCCTAGGCCTTCATATTTTTTAGGTCTATTGCATTACATCTGATTCTGTCTTCTTGTGGAAAAAAAGCTGTGGTAATATCTTCCAGCTTAATTTGCCATAGCTATTTCTGTATAATGAGACTAATGAGACCATATCTATGAACAGGTTTAGGAATCTGTTTTTAACTGCTACGGTGTATATACCAGCTTGAATAATGGTGTACTGGCTGTGACATGGAGAAAACCCGCCAAAATGATTTTAGTACAACTATATGTAGCTAACAACTTTCTAATGCTATGTGAAGCTGTTTAGTTTATTTTCTTTTGCCCTCTGGCAATAGATCTGCATGCTTTACCAGGTGAACATGCTAACCAACGGAGAACTATGTCCTATGAAAAAAACGTAGCAAAAGTATGGTTATTCCACCATTTTTTGTGCGGCACATTGGACATTGTTCTTTGTGCATGGGCATTATATAGGATTTTCTTTTGAATAAGTGCATAAAATATCTATATAATCAATTATCTTTAATCTCCATGATATAGATTATAATTTGATTGGTGTGGGAGAAAATGGCATGCGGGAAGAAATTATACGGTTGTGGAAAAATAGTTTGTGAAACTAACAATTATTAAAGGGAGCATAATTAAGCTGCAAGCAAATGGGTTTGTCTGTGATTGTATATGTTTAGCAAGGGGAAGAACGCTTAGCTTATTGCTATATACAACAGATTGTATATGTTTGACAATCGAGCTTCGTATGTGATGTCAGGATTATATGCTCTTTGACCCTTTCATATATCATGGCATGGCTGAGATGCACGACAGGCACAGAGACATGCGCCTTGATGTTGATAACATGTCTTACGAGGTAAAATGGGGGCAAGTATTTTCCCATAGGTTTTTGCTTCAAAATTGTTCCCATAACTATACTGTTGGACAATAGGAACTGTTGGCACTGGAGGAACGTATAGGAGACGTTAGCACTGGACTGAGTGAGGAGACCATTGTGAAGTTAATGAAACAGCGAAAATTTCTCTCGGTAACAGCAGAATCCTCAGCGGATATGGAACCATGCTGTGTCTGTCAGGTATGAGCTATGTGGCTATGTCTATCCCCACAAGAGCACAGCTAGTTGCTTTCAAGTACTTCATGCAGCTGATTTTCTTATTCTTGTTACCTTGTTCGAACCCTTATCGTGGCAGGAGGAATATAATGATGAGGATGATATTGGCACACTAGATTGTGGGCATGACTTCCACACCAAATGCATCAAGCAGTGGCTAATGCAGAAGAATCTGTGCCCGATTTGTAAAACGACAGCGTTGCTTACTTGAAGGGAGAACCATCGATGCCCAAGCCTGAAATTTGATTTTCATGCTGCTGTATCATTAAACCCAAAAGTTGGGTGGAGAAACTAGTCCTCCCTTCTGGACTGAAACTGGTTTTATTTGTGCATGGACTGCATGGTTTCATAAAAAGAGGAAAGGGCAGCCGTGACTGAAAAAAGAAAATAAAAAGAAACTTTGCTGCACCGGTCCTAAAAGGATTTGTTTATTGGCTACTGAAGGATCCCTTTTATTTATTTGTTTTAATCACCATGACAATAATGAATATATTGGAATAATACTTCTGACATTATGAAGCCTTTGCCATGAGTTTGGGAGATCGAACTGTTTCATTATTACTCGTCACATGCAGAGATTTCATTTTAGTTTTGTTCTTGTTTTGTTTAATCAAATTGTTGTCCCGATCTCATTAGTGGATCTTGAGTTTCAGAGATGGGCTTTATCATTTTCTAGCTTTATCATTTTAGTCCGATTGGTGTTGAGCATATGCTTACAGTGTTTGCCATTAGCTCACTTTTGTTGCCCACAATTCTTGTCGGATCAGAACTATGATGTTGCTTTGGTGATTCAAAAGTCATCTGTGTAGAAGGAAACATTTACATTAAATAAATTATGGTCTTTTTTCGATGTTGGAGGGCTTGTTTGCATTGATAATTGGATCAATTCAGGATGAGAACAAAAACAACAGAGGAAGTTGTGCTGTCTAGTAAGAGAATGCAGCTGGGTTTTGCAGGGAGATTTGGATGAATTCAGAATGGAAGAAAGAGATAGCGTGAAATGGAATTAGTCACAGAGGACAATTACCCTTGCACTTGAAGTCCTGTGTTCGAATCTCCCTTCGCTTGTATTAAAAAAACAAAACAAAACAAAAACAGAGGTTTAAGAAACTTTTTAAGTTCTAAAACCCATCTAAATGAATCTTTCTTGAACGCGGAGATAATAACCTACATGGGTTATACAAAATGAGGGATTTTGATTTGAATTTTTTAGTGTAAATTGTTTACTAAGGATCCTAGAAAAAGCATATGGCTCCAATGATATGAATACTAAAGAATCGAAACCAACTTCCTTTACATTTGCATTAGATTCACACAAGTACAAGCCCTACTTCACCCTCAATCACCTGGGCCTGCTCCAAGTTAGCTGAGAGACAATCAAACAGTCAACTTTATCCCTTCAGTATGAGGAGGTTTGCAGGCTAAAAACAACACCTGATGTTCAGCAGCTTTATTGCTTTGCAGTCAATTTACCATTCAGCAGCAATCATCACTATAATGTTTGTTTGTTTGTATTTTTTTAAATACAAGAAAAGGGAGAATTGAACTTAAAGACCTCGGGTGCATGAGTAAAATATTACTCTTAATCACTAGAGTTACAAGCACCTTGTTCTAGTGGCACACAATCACTATATATCAATCCATAATCTTTATGATTTCATTTGTTATCGTCATATTCAGGGCCTCAGGTCTCATTTCTATAGGACAGAAAATCAATACACCCTTAATATATTAAAGAAGTCTAATAATTCTCTCTCCCTTCTTAACCTTATTTATCTCTTCATTCAATACTTCCATCTGCATTCTGCACCAAGTTATTACAAATACACAGAAAGCATCAAATTACTTGTCCTTTAGCACAACAATATCCATGTCTCTATACTTCCAATATTTCTAAACTTCATAATTACACTGAAGCTTTGCGGGTAACAAAAGTACAAACCATGCAAGATGATCAAACACGAAAATAACATAAACTCTGCAAAGCTTATCTGATCGTATAAATACGGAATATATATATATATATATATGAATGTTACAAATGGGAATGAATAAAAAAAACAAAAAATTAAGCTTAATATATACATATTTATGGGCTCTGCTTCTTTGCTCTCATGCTTTTTTTTTTTGGACCTTTTTTATATTGAAAAAAGCGATATTATATACTCACACACACTACACAAATACTAGAACTAGAAAGACCTTTCTTAGGAGGAGCACTAGTGGATTCTTTGCCGCTCTTATGCCTGTTTGTGAAATGTGAAGAGTGAAGAGGGATAAATTTTAAATATTGTTTAAATTTCTGAATAACGGCCATATATATCAGCCAGCCAGCTAGGCCATTGAGTCAGTAACCTTCTTTTTACTGGTTAATATGAATATGATTACGGGTCCAACTTTTATCCTTTAACTTTATCAGCATCATCATTATCAAGAAGCTACCATATGCACTGGCTCTTGCCTGCATGCAACTCTAGCTGTTTACGTGTTGCGTGAGTAACACAATTGTCTTTCAGTTTTAGAGTTTTTAAAGCCCTATAAATTCCAAAAGCCACTAAACGACATTCTCTGCGTGTTTTCCTAAGCAAACTGAGCACTATTTCTTTCATTTTTTCTTTTTCTTTTTTCTTTCAGAAAAATACAGGTTTTTTTCTTTGTTGGTCATTGTCACTGAAATGAATGCTGTACACACCATGAGAACTGAGAAAAGTTCATACTTCTGGCTCCTAGGGTTCTTGTGAATTAGGTTTCTTATAACTTGTATATTACATTAGGGTCTAGGGTTTCTTACCTTGTATCTTTATCTAAAGTCCAAAAATACATCTTGGATTGGATTGTTTTGAATCAGCCTAGATTGGTTTACCTTATTTGGTTAGATATGCATACATGAAGAAGTTGCCTCAATTGACCCCTTGTTAATTATTAATAGAAACTGCATATATATATTTCTCATGGAAATTTAATTAAACTCTTACCATTTTCAATGTTATTGACTGATTTAATGGTAATAAAAGGGGTATCTGGCAGTCAATCATTACATTCATCTGTAACGCTTGCATATTTTCCAATTAATTATGGAAGTATACTCTTTTGAGCAACATCAAGAACCCTTAAAAAAATTACATTATGTGTGCGTTTTGCCTTGAGAACCACCAAATAAATTTAGGTAGGGCAAGTACGCGCTTTCTGACAAGGAAAACAGAAAATTTGATGTAATTTGTAAGGTGGTTGAGTTGCTTAAACTTGGCTTCTGAAATTTGTTTGGGCATATTACAATCTTGAACTTAATCACCAGCATGAGGTCATTTGCTAGGCCAAGCAGTGTACAAGGGGGTCACTAGTGGTGTTGTTGGGAGGCTACAATAATGAAACGATACGTAGTTAAGAGTATGAGACAATGTCAGATACATTGGCTTGTATTGCGTCGAAACGACACGTAGTTACTGTTAATGGTTCCTACGTAAACCACATTGGTGATGTAGTAAAACCGTTATTTTTATGATTTTCTTTTAAGGTAATTAAGTGCAAAAAATTCACATCTTATTTCTCCATATCTAGTGCAGAATTGTAACGGCGCATTCATAACTGTATGCATGTAAGCAAAATGGTAAGTGGTTTCAGAGACCCATATCAATACCAACTCAATATTGTTGAAGAACTCTAAAAGAACATTAATATGAAAAGGTTTTGATGGGAGATGAACGTGTCTTTTCCAAACCAGGAAATGGAATTGTAGAAATTTGAGAGTGAAAGGTAATTTGGTTTTGTGTATCAGGTGGTTTTGGGGCAGGTGGGGTCTGGCAAGTACCCTTGTGTGGGTCCCTTGAAAACACATAGCTAAAGCTATCCGTTTTTTGTTTTGAAGCATAGTAACGGCATGGCCTTATGATTGTATTTTGGGCTCTTCCTTGCCAGCCAAAACAGCTCTCTTTCTTACACACACACACCCCCTATTCCTTTGCCACCTTTTTAAACGCTTCCTCACCCCCTCTCCCTCTTCCATAGTTTCTCATACCTCTCTCTCAATCTCTCTCTATCTCTCTATATCTCTGTGTGTGAAGCTATGTCTGAAGGGGAAACAGGAGGATTCTCAGAAGGTTTTTTGTGGGAAAACCAGTCGTGGGCTAATTTGTCAATTAATTCTGACAACTCAGGTGGTGCTGGTGATGAAGATAAAAATTTGGGGACCAAGGAGGAGACAGCTGTGATGGGAATTAGTACAGAAGGTCATAATCAGGTACCGCCTGCACCCGGTAAGAAGCGGAGGGGAGGAGGAGGTGTGGGGAAGAATGGGATAATCAAAGGAAGTACTAGTCCTGCTGACAGAGGAAAAGGTACAACTGGTGCATGTGATGGTGGTGGTGGTGGTGAGTCAGATGACCATGAGATGCATATTTGGACAGAGAGAGAAAGGAGGAAGAAGATGAGGAACATGTTTGCTAATCTTCATGCTTTGCTTCCTCAGCTTCCTCCTAAGGTAATAACCATAACCATTTACAGTTTAAAGGTTATTAATGAGTCTAATTTCATTTTGCACCTCTCTCTCTCTCTCTCTCTCTCTCTCTCTCTCTCTCTCTCTTAAGTGTTTAGAAAGGATATCAAGCAGTGAAACTTTTGGTCTTTATGAAAAAGAGAGCCTTTCTATTTGCGTTTCCCTATCAAAGCTATGGGTAGCCTTTTTGCATATAATGGGCAGTTAATGAGAAAAGCTTCCTTTCTTTTCTCATTCATTTTTTTTGTTGGTCGAATTTCTTTTCTCACTCTTTTATTTCTCCCTTTCTCTCCTTTATGTCATAGCTTTTGAGGAGAATCGCACATGTTTTAACTACTGATTTTATGGGTCTGAAAAAAAAAATTAATTCTTTCAACTATCCGGTTGAAATAACTTCCAAAGAAGAAAATGGTTTTCTCCAGAAAGGGTTTCTCAGCAATGGCTCAAAACTTTAGATGCCAAGATCTAACCAAATGACAAAAGAAAGGAAGGTTCTTAAATATGCAATTCTAATTAATTAATTAAATGTTTGGACATGTATGAATTGAAGTGAAACAATGTGATGAATACTATAGATGCACCAATTCTCTTATTATTTCAATAGATTTGAACAACCATAGATCTCTAATTATTTATAATGTTCTTATAGGCTGACAAATCCACAATCGTAGATGAGGCAGTGAACTACATCAAAACCCTACAGCAGACTCTCCAGAAGCTACAAAAACAAAAGCTAGAGAGGCTCCAAGGTGCCACAACCATCAATTTCGATCCATCAATTCTCACCCCGCAAAATGTTGCCTTTGGCTCGAGAGAGGAATTCTTAGCTAATCATGGGTCTGCGGCTACAATCAACCCTTCGAATTCACTCTTAACATCGCATTGTGGTCCTGTGAACTTTCAAACATGGACTACACCCAATGTCGTTCTGAACATCTGCGGCGATGAAGCGCAAATTAGTGTGTGCTGTCCAAAGAAGGCTGGCCTCCTTTCCGCCATATGCTTCGTCTTGGAGAAGTATAAACTTGGTGTGATGTCGGCTCATGTTTCCTCCGACTGCAATCGCAGCATGTACATGATTCAAGCACATGTAAGTTTAAGTTTTTGTTCAATTCTATCTCATTATGATGCAGCTTTTGTGTTACTCTAGAGTCAATATGCAGAACCTACATTTTTTAGAAATTTAATTAAAGCACTAGCTGGAAAATGTTGCATGACTTTGTTCCAGCTAAGTGTTTTTAGTGACTGACTACATAATATCCCATGGTGTTGCATGTAGCCGTGATAGATATACATCTGGCGGACTATGCCTCTCTCCTCACATGACTCTCTCATCACGTGACAAGTCATGAGAAAGATTTAGTAAGTGTATATACCACCGGGATATGCAAGTTTTCTTCTAAATTAGGAGAAACACGACGGTGTACTCATCGCACTTCTGCATTACTAATTCATGGGCTAAAATATGGATAGACAACATGGTTGATATATATGTCATGGACCTAGGTATAGCATTAAATATAGATATGGTACGACTATCACACCGAAGAATTGCTCCTAAATTAGGGTTGGAACCAATAAGTTGCTCTTGCTAACTATACACTTCGAAAACATAATGAAACCATAATTGCACTATGAGGGTTTCATAGGTCTATTGATAGAGCATTTACCTACACACTCAAAGCGAGAGTTCAACTTTTAACCTCCTCCTAGGTTTCAAGCATTCTGGTGAAAAGCAGTTTTTGTCCATGGAATTTTATTCAATATTTGAACTGTTGAGTTTGTTTAGAAAATATATTTTCTAGCAAGTCGATTTGTAATGCTTAGTATACTTAAAGTTTCATCGCAAAGTTATAATATGTTTTCAGTTATACCTAACAGTAGTGTTTATTTTAGCAGGCAAGAGGAGCTCCCGATCAGTTTCTGGAGACATTTCCTGCAGATGAAATATTCAAGCAAGCTGCAGCAGAGATAATATTGATGCTCTCTTAAGAGAGCATCAGGAACAGCTTCTCTCAGATTCGTCGGATTCTTTAAGTTTTCTCTGATCGTATAGTACAACTGT
The DNA here is from genome assembly GCF_902201215.1 of Prunus dulcis. Lineage (NCBI taxonomy): Eukaryota > Viridiplantae > Streptophyta > Magnoliopsida > Rosales > Rosaceae > Prunus > Prunus dulcis. The sequence continues at coordinate 12,710,636 of NC_047657.1, read as the reverse complement.
TCGGATCTTGATAGCAATGTATGCATACATGTCAGTTGTATTTGCAATTGCCCTTTTCTCCTTTGTATGAATATGCATGGTGAGGATCTTTTTTAACAAATATAATTGGAAATGTATGAGTAGTGAATATTGAGCAAGTTACTATTAGTTGGCGATACTTCATTTGCCCTTTTAGATACTTCGCTCAATAATTCATGTAACGCTATATTGAATATACTGTATAAATGTATTGCATAAATTATATTCAAAGTAAAAGTAAGACAAAATCACTCAAAAATAATATTTTGGAAATGTATAATATATTATGAAACACCCCACCCTTATATGTGAGAAATGAGAGGATGGGGAGGGGCATGGGGAATGGGGCGAGTACCTCAACCCCTACCCTTATACCCAACCTGGTTCGGAGACAAAGCAATCTTCATCTCCATCTCCCTAGTTGATTTTCTATCTCTATACCTCCTCATTTGTGAGGTACTTATTGCCGAATTTAGGTGTAAGGGAGAAACTTAGCATCCCTACTAAGATCGAGATCGCTATTTTTTGGTGGTTATACACATGAACAAATGGTCTCTTCTTTGAGTACTCAAGGATTTTTATGCGTCTCTATTAAGGTGACTTGCATTTAGTGGCTTTGATACCATATTGAATATTCATTCTTGTTCTAAATAAACCTAAAATAATAGGGGAATATTAACTTGCAAATTAACTCTGCCTTGGTGTATCTTCCCATTGCAAGTGATATGCCTAAGGTTTTAGCAAATACAGGGAAGGGAAAGTTCCTGGAAGATGCAAGGAAACTTCCTCCATGCATATGATACCAAAGTTGTGGGTGTTGAAGAATATAAGTCCAGTATCAGAAACTTGACTAAATAAAAAATAAGATATAATAAATTGTTCTACTACTAATATCACCGAGAGGTCTTTTGTGATAAAATCTCATACTTACTGGGCTTTGTAGGTGGTTAAATTGGAGACAATATCAATGTTGCTAGTAATGGGCCAATGGCCCGTTTCTCTGAAATTTAACATGGTATCAGAGCGGGTTGATTGACTGATCCTGAATTGAGCCTTTACCCTTACCCAATATGTGGTGTTCATATGTTAAGCTTGAATGTTTACCCGTACTCCTTACTTAATACGTGATGTTCACGTGTTCGGCTTAAATGATTGACTTCGATGTGGACTTGGCTCCACGTGTCATAAGTTTTAGTTGGACATCGAAATAATTTCCATTGACACAGTGTCATAAGTTTTGTCCTTCAGGAACCTTAATTCATACAATTTCTTACTTATTAGGCTTGCATTACATTAATACTGTCATACCCTTGAGTCACTCTTCTAGGATTTTAATCTATGCATTGTATTATCAATGTATTCAACTTGCAATCTTCAAGATTTGCATTGTATTTAATAATTCATTTAAATGATACAAAATGAATACATATCAGGATGATTCAAGCCGTTCTTCTAAGACGGTCTTTTGTACATAATGCAAGCCATTCTTCTGGAACAGTCTTATCTATTCATTTGGTCACCACCGAAGATGATGTACATAACCTTTTACCTACTAGAAGCAAAATACCAAAATATTAAAAGGAGTACAAGTGTGAAATAATACAAGTATTGTTTACATTCTTCGGTATGAAAAACTTTACTCAAAGATTCTTCAAAATCATGTTTGCTCAACAAATATAATGGAACGATTGATGATCTAGTTATATCTTGCAAGAGTAAAAACCATAATTCAATTTCCTATGTCAAAAAAAAAAAAAAAAATCCAAAGTTCAAACAAGGATTTGTTCTTCATATGAAAGTTCTAAAGACACAAAATCCTCTGGAAACAGAGAGTTATAAAAAGAAAGAAATATACAAAAAATCTTGATTTTGATCACAATGAAGGTAAGCATCAGGGAAGAAAATTGATGAGATAACAGACAACAAACTCTCATTTCAACTTCATATATTGCCTTTGTAAAGTCTGATTGGAGTAACTATGATTCAACTTCATTTCCTCCCACTTTCTAAAAGTTCAGCTTTTCAAAGGCTTTACTTAAAACTCTTAAAATGATATGAACTTCTAGTTCATATTTTGAATGAACATGAGTAAAAGAAACTTCAACTTCCCTTTGATCTTATAACCAAGAAACCTCTCTCTCTCTCTCTCTCTCTCTCTCTCTCTCTCTCTCTCTCTCTCTCTCTCTCTCTCTCTCTCGGTTTCTTTTCTTCTTTTCTCCGTTGGTGTATCTTCCCATTGCAAGTGATATGCCTATTTATAGGCTAAGGTTTTGGCAAATACAGGGAAGGGAAAGTTCCTGGAAGATGCAAGGAAACTTCCTCCATGCATGTGATACCAAAGCTGTGGACTCCACCTTCAAACTTTTACAACAATCCTAAAATTATTAGGTGAAGAGATTTATACAAAACTCTTAGCATACTTTAGAAGCCAACAGAGAATTGGGTTAGAGGGTGAATCAAGTAAGAATAGAAAATAAATAACTATTGAGTTATTATTAGTTCATTACAAGGGAGAAAGAAAATATCAAATCTTTATGCAAGTAAAAGTTACTAGATCCAGATTGCCCAAACTGCGCCCAATCAGTGAATGGGCCGCAGTTAAAGATCATGGAGCAAAATCTCTACTAGGTGACTGAAATTGCCTTGGACCAGTTCTTTTGGGCCTAGTATTTGAACCAGTTGAGTGAAATTAAGAATCGGCCAAAAACTTTGTTCTTTGTAGAATATAGAACACATTTTTGGTCATTGTGTGTTTCACCCGAAACCACATTTGGTCACTTTATGCTTTCAATTTTATCAATTTGATTCACATCCTGAAAATTTAAAAGCATGAGACATTAAATCATATCGAGACTCAACAACTTGCTAACTAGGCGAGCATGCTCTCTACACTCTCTACATTGATGTAGAAAGCATGCTCGACTTGATGGATCCCGATAGAATTGGAGTAAACTTAAGTTCATGCAACTAAGACCTAACCATGAGAATAAATGTACCTGTTAGAGTGAAACCAAATGAGTTTCATTTTTGTACAACTTACAAGTAGGTAGAAGTTGGAATGAAACCTAGCTATTTCATGCTTACTTTCCCCTCCATATTTTATTGGTCGAATCTTTCCAACAATGATGATTGTTCTACACAAGTTTCTCTAGCTGATAAAAGAAGAGAGCTGTAGACCAATGCATTATAAACTTATTGTAAGTTTTGTTCTCCTTCACGCGTGAAAAGGAAGAGTTGTTGAAGTCCATGCATGTTTGCTTTAAGCAGTGTAGTCCAAATCCCACACTGAGCAAGATCAAGAAAGAAAGAAAGAAATGATTTGTAAAAATAATACCGTTTGACTAAGCATGTCATTATCTCATTGAGTCAAGTACCTTCAAATCATATTCATCTTATTATGTCCTCACTGGCGACCACCCAAGATATCGTGGATCAATATTTCTCAACAACTCCAAACTAAATTTACCCTTTATAAAAAACAAAGGGAGAGAGAGAGAGAGAGAGAGAGAGAGAGAGAGAGAGAGAATAAAGCAATGGGGTAAGAATGCCCCTATATATTGACAAAGTTAGAAGACAGAGACTTTATAGTTTGGGACCCAAATGCTGAAGTATCATAGTGTTGGGTGGACAAATTGAATTCCCATCTGTAGTTGTGACTAAAAGAGTAGCAAACAAAGTTGGGTTGGCATGTGAGCACTAGTAGCCATCACAAGCACAAAGAATAAGAACCAAGCCATGTGATTCCATGCTTTTATTCCCACAAACATGTGAACATCATCTTCTCTACTTTTAAGCCACATATATGATAAATCAAGAATGTTCTCCTACCATACTTATCTTATCAAATAAATACTTATATCACTGGTTAAATTGTTAATTTAAATTACACGTCTATAACCAACTTTTACGGTCTAACAAAAATAAATTTCTTATGTTGTCAGACAGTCTAACTTTTGAAAAGAGTTATTAGGACCCGACATTGTTAACTTGCCAAAATTTTGCTGTACACCTTTAGCATGCACGCGTGGGGCAGTAGCCATCTTTGGAAATCTAGAGTCAAACCAAACAGAAACTTAACCTAACATCTATTTGATTTGTTAATTGGGCTTTTATGGGCTTAAATGCATGTGTTATTGATTTCCAACAATTTGAAACCCCAAAGGGTAAGCCTAACCAATTAAAATTCCACAAACAAAGAAGCCCAGTCAAAGCTTGTCAAAACAAACAACCATTATGCATGATTAGATGTGTCACCAAATTGTTCAAATCAGTCAATTGAGAAACAGGGTGACGAATGGCAGTCACCAAATTCATATTATTCATACAAGGATTCTCTGCCGCTCTTGTTTCTGATTTGATTTTTAATCCCAACATTTGTTTACAAATTCAATTTTTATATTACATTAAGTGTCTCCGTCACGCAGTCTTATTGGAGTCTTGACATGCCATTCACAACCGTCTCAGTCATCCAATCCCTTGTATCCCTTATTTTCGAGTTTGATTTCCTTTTCCGTATGGTAGTACATTCGTTTTTCTTTTCTGATGAAAAAATTTAATTAATTAAAAGATTCACATACAAGAACATATCTAAACTTTTCTGTGTGCTTTTGCAACTTCGTTTAATCATCTAAGCAAAAATCCTTACATACAAAAATACACAAAAATTACAATTTCTTTATATACCAATAATCTACAATCCCAATTTTCATCTCTCTTTTTTTTTCACTTCCCTTTTTTTTTTCTTTTTTTTTTTCTCTAATGACAATCTGAAAAATTGAGATTAAGAAAATTAATGAAGAAGAAAACAAAAAAGTGGAAATTCAAAATGGTACCACGAGCTCGCTGCAAACAAAATCATCAGAATTCCCAACTGAATCCTCGGGCCACGAATCCCGAAGAAGCTTCAGCAGCAGCTGGGCCTTCCGCTTGGCCCGGTCCGTACAATCACTCTGCACCAGCAGCAACAGCTGCGTCAACACTCCCGCCGCCACGGCGTCGTTTTGGCTCTTCTCCGACGCCGAGCACAGCGACAGCAGAGCTCCGGCAGCGTACTCCGTCGCCCGGTCCGAGATCTTCAGTATCGTCTTCACCAGCAGCGGCACCGTCAGCGCGTGAGCAGCAAACGCCGTGCAACCGTCTGGGACTCTGCAGAGCAGCTCGATCGTCGCCAGCGCGCGCTCCGAGTCGCATTTCTCGAAGTCGGCCAAGGTGTTGATGAGCGTTTCAGGCGCGCCGGCCGATACGGCCTTGTTTCGGGTCTGCTTCACCAGGCACAAGGCGAAGAGCGCCTTGATTCCGATTTTGAGCGCGCGGGGATACGCGATTGGGTTGCGGAGAATCGAAACGACGCCTTGGTGGATTTCGTCGACATTGCTAATCTCAGCTCGTAGCTCCGCCGTCCGCGACCCGGCCAGGACGTTCTCGATCAACGCGGCCGAGTTGACTCGGACCTCCATCGACGAGTGCTGAACAAGCTGGGCCAGGTACGCTACCCGGTCCGGGTTCGACGCCACCGCTGCGCAGTCGGACTCTGGGAGCGGGAACAGAACGAGAAGCGCGAGCGCCTCGTGAGTCAACTCGGAAGATTCCGAGCCGGTATCGGCGAACACGAGCTGAACGAGGATTTCGCGGGAGTTCTGGGAGGAGATGGTGGAGCGGTTCTTGTCGAGGTCGCGGGCGAGGCCACGTAGGCGGCGAAGGGCGGAGAGCCTGGTCGGGTACGGGTTGGAATTGGACGCCGATTGGGTGAGGAGATGGCGGATGTGGGTCGGGTCAGCTGGCTGTTTGGGAGTGGGAATGCGCTCGACGCCGAAAGAGCGGTTTGCGACGCACCAATCCTGGATAAGGCGGCGTAGGGTGTGGTTGGGGATGAGAGTGAAGTCGGAGAGCGGGGCCCGCGTGACGGGGCAGGTGGTGTTGCCCGTGGCGACCCACGACTCGATGCTGGGGCGGTCGTAGGTCTGCCCGGTGCTGACCGTAACGGGGTCGCGCATGAGCTCTAGCGATATGGGGCACCTGAAGTGGTATGGTATCTGCACCCCCAAATCCAACGGCTCTAAACTCCCAGGCATTTTTCCCTCTCTCTCTCTATCTCTATATTTGTCTCTCTCTCTCTCTCTTTCTGTGTCTGTGTTTGTTACTAAATCTGAGGGCTCTGCAAATTCTGATTTTTGGGTTTGGCTTAGTTACGCTTTGCTTGCTAGGGGCTTTTATATTGGACCAAGTGGAACAGAGAAACATACCCAGCAGGGCTAGAAGGGGCTCTCTATCTCTCTCTCTCTCTCTCTCTCTCTTTTTCTCTCTCTGTGCCTACATCTGACTCCAAATTGGCCACACGTGTGGTGTATTAGGGAAAGCTGACCCACCCAGCCTGACCCTGGTTAGGTTAAGGTTGGGTCAAAATTGAGATGGTGCGATTGGACTAGACTGGACTGGGGTGGGACCCATTCCTCTTTCTCTTATTAGCCAGCCCTCCAACCCCAATCTAAAATCTTACTCCTGTTTACATCATGGATTTGTTTAACGTGCGGCTGTCATTGTTTTAGGAGATTGATTGGGTAATGAGCATCATTCACTCATTATGGGTGGGTAGTGGTCTTTGCATTCATGCCCTTCCTCTTACACAAAACTTCACCATCCATCCCATCCAATATAAATATTAGATTATATAAAGTCTAGGGTTGCGGTGCATGTATATCAAGTAATTGAAGTTGATTTTTCATGTGTCAAGTAATTTAATAGTAATTTTATGCCTAACATATTTTCACAGCAAGACGTTCGTGTTTATAGATTTGACTATATTTACATTTTCTAATAAAAATTGTTGAATCGAACCAAAATTTGCTGATTTTTAATTGTACCATGAATCTCCTAGTTACAAGAGGATTTTTTGCTTGTACAAGATTATTGAGCCACTTTTATAAGTTGTTATTTCCTTTTTTATTTTCTATGTTCTTTGTACATTTTTGCTCAACTCCTAACTAACTGTTAAAACTTTTTTAAAGGAGTTTAAATTACCTCATAATTGACCAAGAAATTGAAGACAAATAATGTGAATATAGTTTCATCATTGAATACTTGTGTGAACCATAAAATTGAAAGACTTTGTTGGAAAAATCCAACATAATAAAAGCCGATTTAATAACGAATTGAGTGGCATGTTAAAAGCTTTTGAATATTTAGTTGAATTTAAAATTCATGCTAAAGAAATGAAACAACCCATCTATAGGCTCTTAAATACAAGCCGCTTTAGGTATAAGTGAAGTGAAACTTACATAGTTTTACCTGCCTTACGAAAGAGTAGGTGATAGGAATTTTCCTTATCTATTACCCAGAAAAAGAGCGGTGAAGCTCACATTGCAACACAAAGAAGGGAAGGGCACAAGTGAAGTGAAACTTACATAGTTTTGCAAGAAACAAAATATATGGATTTGCATGGTGATGAATAGAGATAAGGCAAAAAGAAAAGGGCAGAAGCAGAAAATAGGTGGTGGATCAAACTATAATTAGGTTTGAATAGTGTGGCAGTGGGGGCAGTCAAAGGTCAAAGATGAACAGATTAGAGAGATGAGAGAGAAAGGAAGAGGAATTTGCGGGTCCAGGGTGTCTCTCACTCTCCACAAAAATTTCGTCGTGTGGATAACATCAACAGGGTAGGTTGCTGGACTGGTGGGTTTCCATAAGAGAAACGATGTTGATTAACTGGGCCCCACCTCTACCTTAACATAATTGGCTATAATTCCTCCTCACAGTGCTGGAATTTGGATCTACTGCTGCACGCTATTCATTTGCCACCCAATGTGAAAAATAAATTTAAAAAAGAATCTCGTTTTTTATACTCAAAGGTGAATGGCTGGAAAAAAAATTTATCAAATCCCAAATCTGTCACGGTCTACAAAGTTCATATCTTGAACTTTGGCTTCCACACGTAATAATGATTCTAGAAAAATTTGGAATTTGTGGGTCAACTTAAGAAAATCAATTATTGAATTTGTAGGGGATTTTATGCAATTGATCTTTGATTTTCTTTATTTTTTTCTCGACATCCTTTGGATTATGTCATATAAATCGAGAGTCGCTCTCTCGTTTTAACATAAGAAGAGACAAAAGGCATCTAGGGTTTCTTCAATGTTCATTGGATTTCTTGAGTCAGTTTTCTAGGTTTAGGATTTAGGTTAACTAACCATATTAGTTAAGAGTTCAAAGAGACACAATTTGACTTGATTTAGTTTAGAGCTTAACTGAACTAACCATATCAGTAATGATTCGGTCAAAAAATTACCGACCCAAATTAATTCCTATCTAATTATTATAAATTTAAAAGGAAGCCGACATATGGATAATACTCACCCACATCCCTACTCTGCAATATTCCAATTTTTACCTTCTTTTGTAGTTTCAAAAGAGGTCTTCCTTTTCTTAGGATACCGCAACAGCATCAAAAATTCAAGTAAAACATGTTCGGCAAACTCGTGCAAAATAACAAGTACCTGGACAAAAAAAAAAAAAAAAAAGTACTACCAGTGGTTCAGAGTGTGAACCTTTTACTTGCCTGATAAAACTGAGATAAAGATTCAGCAGCACTGACCAAGTTAGAGTCAGAGATGAACACCAAACGGTGTCATTTAGCGGTGGCCACGCCAAACACACACGGGTGGTTTCTACAGTGCGCCCCACGAGCCATATGAGCCCACATTGGTGAGTTGGTGTGACCCTCTTGTCCCTGGTCAACCCGGCACACCCTGCTCGCCGGTCCACCGATATTTTTACTATTTTCGGTGCCTCAATTTAATTAAATTAAACTTCTCTCTCTCTCCCTCTCTCTCCCTCTCTCTCTCTCTCTGTGCACGTGCACTTTTACCTCGCTGGCACGTGCTGCCAGCTAAGATGAGATGAGAGGCTCTTTTATTCTTTTGACCGCATGCTTTGACACCAGGGTCCATGTACGGTTTTGCGAGCCCCACCTTGTAATAACTTTGTCCCATGGCTTCCGCCTTCACACGTGTAGGTGTGAAAACGTGAGATTAACATTCCTTGTAATTTAATTCACATTTTTGAGATATATTCGAAATTATTTTATAAGTATGTCGGTATGTGGATACATTTGATATTTTATTTTATTTTTAGAACAAAAAAATATGGTATTATATTATTATTGCAAACGATAAACAAGTTACATGATCAATAATCAAGAGGAAATATACAAATCAATTGAGGAGTTTGGAAGCAAGTTTTAACATAAAAGAGAAAGGGGCAAACAATGGCATAAAAGCTGACAAAATAGAGATTCTCAACATTTTACACAATTGATCATCTTTTTCATAATTTTGAGAGGTGTCGTTTAGAAGAATTTCTTGTAGGGTTGATCTATAGAGAGGATTTTATTTTGGATAAAAAAGTGATATAAGTTTATTAGATCAAATGGAGAGTACAAAGGAAAAATACTATAAAGGAAGTCATCCTAACAGCAGTACAGCGGGCATGAACAAAACTTTTCAGTGACATGAGACAGCCAAAAAACTAAAATGATATCTAGGGCTAGTGAAAAAGAGTTTTGACATGCAAACTATAGATCACATGTTTAAACCCCGATAGCACCTTGACTTTCAAGTTAGCTCTAAGTAAGTAGGTTAGGTTATCACTAAACTATGCTTAAGAGCACCTAATTATTGCATTTGAGAGATAATGTGGGTGATCAATCCATTACATTACTGTAGACCCTTCAATAAACCAGATCTTAAAAATTCCTTATTGTCAAAATATAAAGTGGAAAATAAAAAGATAGTGCTTGCTTTTATTCTTTGTTATTGTGAATGAATGCATATAAGATCGTCAACCTATGTTTTAAATTCTAACTTTATTTAGTCGAAAATCTGAAAAAAGAAGAGCCAGAAATCATACTTTATTTTAATTTGTTTTCTTTATTAAAAAGAGATTTAACCCACTAACCACCCTTGTTCCTATATATCATTGTTCTGTTTAAGTGGAGGATCACGTAAAGAAGCATATTATTATTGTTAGATTACTATAGCTTATACTAATTTGACTTCATTGTCACATCAGAACCAAAGATATTCATCTTTTAGGTGCAATATTTCTATTATCCCAATTTTATATCCTATAAAGTAAAAAATCCTACCATAAAGCTCTCCTAATGATATAGACTGTTAGACAACATATATCTTCAATCCTCATAAAGTAAAGTTTACAATCAAACAAGGTACTCAATTTATGTGGTTAACGTCGTATTAACTCATTAATTGATTTTTTTTTTTTTTGCTCTATATATTATTTTTTTGAGAGAATTATTGATAGGAAACATAACTAGTACAAAAAACAGGGCAATGTCGTTGGAGATTAAGCGTGTTTCTCTACTCATACGAGCTCAGTTGTCGGTCTAACTGAGTAGCCTTACATGCTCAACCGCAAGCGAGAGTAGACACCTAAAAACTATATTATTTCTACATGCATAAGTATCATTTTGTTAATTAATTAAATATATATGTTATATTAATTGTCAATTTATTTATTTTATAATTTATATTTGAAATTTAGTCAAATTCTAACTAAGAAAGAGCTTCCTCTTTAAAGCAAATGGGATTTTTGACACTTGTCAAATTCCAAAATAAAGAAGTAAAAAAAAAAAATCAAGATAAAATAAGAGTTTAGTAAAATTGACAAGTATCAAAATTTCAGTTGCATTGAAAAGGAGCCTCCTCAGTTTTAACGAGCCAAACTTTTTCCGTGACGATCCATTCTCCCCCATAACTAAGTGTGAATCGAATCAACCTTTTCCATTAGCATAAAAAAGGATTCCAGCATATTGCTTTCATGCAATTGCTTTGGTTTTTGATTCTCTATTATCCTAATGGTCAACAGATCTTGTTTATGTTATGGGAGCAACCATTCCCCCAACTAATTTAATCCAATAATTAAAGTAGGGAACCAACTAATCAAATCTTTCTTTACAATAATAAAAATTCATTAAGAAGCCCAACTTTTAGTGAGATTAGTTTACTAATTTCTAAGGGGATGCGTCCGAGAGGCCTACATGTCTCGATAGTGGATGAGTTGTTCATAATCCACACATTAATTATAGATTAAGCAGCTTGTTTCCAACCCCTAAAAATGATTCGATTCTAAATTTTTAGTGTAAGCTTAGTTGGGTTTGTGATTAGACCTAGGGTTCTTGTCAGCTTTGTGGTCCTATTATCCTATCAATCAAATAATTCAATCCACTTTCCACGTGGGTGGTCCATTGTTGCACCACGTGTCATCTTTGATTGTGATGCTGATGTGGTCCATCTATGTAACGTCTATTTTCGACAACATTTTTGTATGTGTACATAGGGTTCTCAATTCGTGGCCCTTTTGTTTTCGCCCGAAGCTACAAGACACCTAAGTGTGAACATTCAAATTTCAACTCATTGAGAAATGGGTGATTGGATGCCACGAGGGAGGTTTATTTTCTTTTGTTTTTGTTCAAAAAGTGAAAAAAAAAAAAAAAAAAGTTATATCCTTTTCGGTTATTGGCAAACACAAGTTTTCCTTCCACACTACTTTTAAGAACCAATACCGCAAACCCATAACTGTTTTTTTCCCTAATTTGTACAGTCATTAGGAGTTTTCACGAGGATGTGTCAACAGGGATTTAGTTAAGTAGAAAATGACATTACTTGCAGACTAGTAATCTCAAATTGTGATACGTAATTGAATATGTTGCTCTTAACATATATTAATTATGATACTTGATTAAAATGACAGGAACATGTCACCAGTCTATACTTAACGATCCATAACATAGTCAAGTGGTTTAAAGGAGAGGATATGTCATTTCATTGAATAATGACCACATTAGCTGATAATTCTATAAACGTAATGTTTTATTTTAGTTTCAAATAGTCAAACAATGTTTATCTCTCTCTCTCTATATTTGTGTTTAAAAAAAAATAAAAAATAAAAAATAAAAAAACAAGCTCTTCATGGCAGCACGCGCGGACCAAATGAGTAGATTTATGAAGGGTAGAATATGGATAATGTTTTGATCATGTGGATTATGATGCAAGCAGTCAAACTGAGAAATGGCCTCACTGTATTCAAGCATATATAAATATTAAAATTGTGTGCTTTCAAACTTGGCAACTGTTACCAATCCAATTTTCGTATCTTATATTATAAAATAAATGTTGCTGCGCATATAATTAGGTGGGTGGAAAATCTATGCTCCATCCACGGAGGGAGAAATTGCATGCACGATATGCCATCAACACTCAGGTGTTAATCCCTCACAATTAATTTAAAACTTGGGTTAATTGGACATGACTTTATTATGTGCGATTTCTAGAAGGCTTTTTATTTTTTTATTTTACTTTTGTGCATGATTGATAGTTGGAAACTTGTCTCTAATTGGATAGTGGATAGCCCATTGTTGTCATAGGTGTTGGATTGCATTGAGTAGATGAGAATTATTTTTCTTTGTGCAAGAAAAAAAAGGAACTTTTACCTTGCAAAAAGTCCACAAGGATAAATAGGTGTATGATCATTTTACTGATTAGCCCAACATGATTGCAATACGTGTATTAGTTATGTAGACAAACGTGGATTAAGTCAGTTGGCTAAAACAATGTGTATGTTCAATATTCCACAAGTTTTATTGATTTGCCTAATAGAATTGCAATAGGTGTATATTAGGCAAATTAATCAAGACAGCATGTATGCCCTTTGCATCTAATCGCTCGAGAATATTTCGTAATTTGTTTATTAATTTGCAAGCAAATGAGCTTAATGCTATATAATATGAAGGAAAAAAATTGTTGCTTTTTTTATGACAAGTCATATGATGACACATTTCGAAAACAGAATTCCCTCCACACCGACCTACGAATCATATATATTCCATGTATTTCTTAGTGCTTGATTAACTGAACTAAGCCAACATATTTGTTTTCGATCAGAGTGCTTGAACAGAAGGACATTGAGCCAAGCTTGATTAAATTGTTAATGTATAATCAACCTTAAATCCCCCCTAAAATAAAGGAATTAAGGTTTCTTGAGCCCTGCACAGAAGGGATTCGTATGTTAAATTATTTAGACGCATGCAAAGTGTCCTTGATTCATGCATATTAATTTAGTCCCGACCAGAGACTAATTAGCTGCAGTTACCCCCATATACTTTTATTTCTTGGCCCCTAACCAAAGATGCCAAAGGCGCTAGGAGCTGACTGCTTTGCTCATATAATATTTCTCAACTGGACGACTCACCACTACAAGTTTAGATTTATATATATATGCAGTTATTCTCTCATTCGGACGTCTGCACGTTATTATTGTGCGAACAAAGAGAAAATAAGGGAAAAATAGTAGAAAATACATGGCGTCCGCACGATAAAAGCTAATATAATTTTAAAAGAATTATATTTCTTTTAACAAAGGCGGTATTTACAATACCTAGGTCAAAACTAAAAGCTAATATAACATTTAGGGTTTAAATAAAAAAATAATCTTATTGAAATATAACAATCTAATTTTTTGGAATAAGTATGTATATATATATATATATATATATGTATGTAAAGTGTTTGGGGAGTGGGATTGCTGGTAAATGGAGGGTTAAAATTAAAGTAGTCAATACCGACCTTGCAAAGGGTGATATCATTACACCCACAAACCGATTGACCGTTAGCAAAATCCACAGCTTCTGGGGCGCCACCACCCTCACTTGTCTGCAAAATTCATAGCCAATTATATTTTAGTAAATAATTACATGATGCAATCTTTTATTTATTTATTTATTTGAAGTGGATGTGGTAGTAAGTAATTACCGAGTAAAAATCAACAGCAATGAAATTAGGCCATCGATTGCCAGCAGCTACATGGCAGGTTTTGAGCATGTCAAGCAAGGGAGCTGAAGTATCTTTGCAAGCTTTAAGGAGGTTTGGATTGCTTGAAAAGAAGTTCAACACTAATGACTTGGTTGTGTTCTGCAAGTCCAATGATTCAACACGGTTTGAGCAAGACCCAGCTTTCATCCCACTATCCCCATCTGCAAATTCCAATCTCCATTAAATTTCATGCACTGGGGTTCAAATTATAACCAAATAAACTACATGTTTTAGGTAACATGATTACATTTTCTCTCCACAACTTATATAGGACTTGCATTTTCTTTGTCTGGGTCGTTGAGTGGGTTCGGAATGATCATGGGCTAGTTTACAGGTATTGAAATCTGCAGCCAAGCCCATATAGCTGACCTATACTTCAATTACTAAATCGGATTAATGGATAATTGTCTAGGTACACACTCTCGACTTGACTGTTAATGCAATTGAGTCTTAAAATGCATCAACGGCTGATGAACACACAATTCATATTCATGACTTCATGTCATAATGCATTTATGATTAACAAAAAAGATATTGTCATGTCACACACTTGATGACTACAATTTAGAACAAATTTTGATGACTCTAGGTACATACGATCCATCAATTTTGTAAAAGGATGGTAAGAAGGACTTACATTGGTTTGCTACCATGTAGTTCCACTGGTAGGCAATTCCTTCAGAAGCCTCCTTTTCTGTTCTTCAAGTTCAATGTCCACCATTTTTCGGCATCTGAGTTACTGGAAACCAGAATTCTTTTAGGCCACTGATATTAAACAGCCTAGCCAATAACATTGGCGTTTCAACGGGGTCTTCTATGATGATGGTGATGATTTCCCAAGGATCTTGTTTAAGAAATGTTTGGATCTCGCCCGGAGCATTAATCGCCGATTGCTGTCAAGTGAGACGGTACAAATAACAACACTTAATTAGTTGTCGCATTCATAATCTTGTTTCAAATGTAGGTTTAGAAGGCGCTTTGAACACTTACAAAACCTGTTCCGTTGCTACACGGGCCGTGACATAACCAGGTGACGTTGTTGAATTCATAGATGTCGAGCATTAACCCTCAAGCACCACTCTGCATGAGAGATGTTTACTTCTACATTAGTCTACAAAATCAATTTTCATTAGGATAGAGATCAAATCGTGAGGAAAAGACATGTTCTAATTAACCACAAACATCTGCTAAAGTCCAACCGGTATGGTATGGAGAATTAGTTATTTGCCCATGCTAACAAGATTTTGAGAATTAGTATCCCCTTAATTCTATAACCTTGTTTCTCACTCAAGAAAAGCTTGGGGTGTTTGGACTTTTCATGCCACTTTGCACAACCAACAAGTCTAACTAAAACTACGTTATAAGTTTTTATTTATGACGAATTTTATCGTAACACATGTTATGTTTTAACTGGACAGTACCTGCAACTTATATATATTATTACGAGACAAGAAAGTTCACACCTAGGAAATAAAATAACTCTCTATAGCATTACGACTTTGGTTGCAAGTGAAGAGGGGGGGGAGAGCAATTAATGCATACATTAAGCTGTGCTGTAATGCCATCCATCTGGTTTGTCCCGAAGATAATATTAGAGCCAGTTATCAGCGACTTTGTCCCAAGCATTGCAAAGGAATTGTGCGCAGTCAGCCATGAGTACCGATTAAACGGTAGCGTTTTAACCTACAGAAAGAGAATTTAACAGAAAAAATTAATGAAAAATAAACTGAACTCTTAATTAAAAGGAAAAAACAATTCATCTGAAGGCTATGTATATATGAACCTGATCAATGGGATTGGAAGTCTGGATCCGGGCACACTTTGGTGTTGCTTGAAAAATAATACATCGAAAATAAATAAATAAAATTTGAGTCTTTGTATTTACAGATGGTTAGACTTATTCCTACATCAGCTAACCTAATCTATAGTTACATTTTTACCGAATTATGCTAGCTTTATGTGGCAACAACTCTAATCATTAGATTGTTGTAGTAGTTTAGATTAAATGAAATGCACGTAAATACATAATTTGTAAATTCAAAGGCTCGATCTATGATAGGAAAAATGTACCGTGACCACCTTGCCCGCACCACTACAACCTGAAAAAAGGGTTGAGCCGAACAAAATGGCAATAACAACGAGTTTCTGCAAGCCAACATTAATTAATTGTGAGATCGCAGAGAGTGTATATCAAGAAGAGGAAGATGAAGAATTACTTGCCTTCATGATAAATTTGAATATGTCTTTGATTAGCTGCATATATACATATGGATTCAGAACGCACAAGGAACTGTTTTATAGGGCAAACAAAATTTACCCAAATGCTAAAACAGAAAGAGACAGATTGGTTTTACATAATTTAATGGTTGTGATTTATAAAATGTCTTTTACTTGATACAATAGTGTATGCATCCATGTCCTTAAATGACCTTTGAAATGCTTGTAAAAGGAGGAAGTATCTGGTAACGTTTTCCTCTCACCCTTTGGCCTCTTAGTATATAGATCAAAATTCATTATGTAAAAGGGAATTTATAGGTTGCATGGAAGAGAGATGGATAATTGGAAGAAAAGAAAAAAGTTTATTATTAGAACACTTTGGAGAAAAAAATTTCATCTATTTGTTCAAAAATTAATTTTTTTTTTTTGTAGCCCATTGCTCATAAATTTTCTTGTGGAGCCCATCAAATGAAGCCCCAAGCCCACCTTCCACCATTGAGGCATACTCAGCTCTCAATGAAATGGCCCATTCCTCGCGGTACAACCTAAACCCAAGCTCAAATTAAAGTTTTTATTTTTATTTTTGAAAAAAGAGTCATTTTTGAAGAGGTTTAGAGAAAAATAGGTTACCTTTCAAAAAATATTTGAAAGCTAGCATGTTTCAACAAGAAGGAACCACAATTCTGCTAAAATTGAAAGCTTGAATTTCCCAGACTCATATCCTTGAGCTTTTCAGTAAGAAGTTGAAATAAAAAATGTGAGTTTGGTCAGTTAATCATGTAGTGTGTTTGCTTCTCAACTCCGAATTCGATAATGATGTTAAAATTCGGATTTATTTATTTATTTCCTAATCTGTCGACCGGAGCAATTTGAGTCCTTAAAAACAAAGGAGCTGAGTATTTAACAAAAACATCAAACCTTCTTGTAATTTTTTTTAATTAAAAAAAAAAAACTGTTAACAAAAACGTGAGTGGGTTTGGTAACATCAATATTTCTAATACCTCTAAACTAGTGGAGCTATTATATTTCAAAATGAAAAGCCTTCCAACTCCCAGCCGAAGTAAACATAAATACCTCTGCAGCCAGAGTAGACCAAATATATAGATATATAAACACACCACATGCTCACCAACAAAAATGTTCCCAATTCAGACAATTACGTTATCAATTGAAAAGATATACACAGCAAATCTTAATGAAATATAAAATCCATCTTGCCTCCATCTCCATGTGCACAATGACAAAAGATTGCCTCCAAAAGTTTCCCACAATTACAAAAAGCTGGAAGGCATGCTGTTTTTCTGTCTGTTAATTTCTTTTTAATGATCACATGAGTCCCATTCAACACAATAATTCAAATTCCAAATTGACAGTCAACTTCATGCTGGTTAGAGATTAGATTTCCTTTTTGTTTTTATCATGTTAAAGAATGCAGAATCTACAAAGACAATAACAGGAGAAGGGTCACAAGAAGACTCCCAAACAACCACTGGATTTGAACTGGCCCCCTATTTGAATAACCCAAGTTGGTGTTTGTTGGTGCAGCTTTAGGGATAACATCAGCCTCAGGCTCTGAACATACTCCAAAACTCATATTGGCCTGTGTACACAAGAATACATTAATAAGTATCGTGTACCTAAACGACTGTATTAGGTTAATATTTATTTGAATTTCTTGTTCAGATTGATAATCTGATAACATAACATTTCGGAGATTTATATGCGGGATATATATTACTCACCTTGCAGTTGGCGATGGTTCCACACCCGCAAACTAAATGACCATTTGCCACATCTGTTGCTCTAGGAGCTCCCCCACCATCACTTCTCTGAAAGTACATTTATACACACACACACTAAATTGAGCATCCATCTAATTTTGTTTTGCTAGTATTTTAAATTAATTGTGGAAAATAATATTCATATACCTTGTAAAAATCAACTGCAATGAAGTTAGGCCATCTTTTACCAGCGGCATCAGAACATGTATTGACCATGCGAAGCAATGAGTCTGAATTATCTTTACAAGCTTGGGTTACGTCTGGAACATCTCGAAAATAATTTACTAGGACTAATGATTTTGTTGTTGTGTTCATGGGAGATGATTCTGCGCGATTTGGACACGACCCGGCAATCATGCCACCTTTTCCATCTGAATCAAGTTTCAAATTAAGCAACGTAGTTTTGGACATAAGCACAATATCAGCGTAAAAAATAACATGTTCAAAATCGAAATTAGGACTCACATTGGTTTTCTACCACGTAGTTCCACTCGTAGGCAATCCCTTCACTGGCCTCCTTTGCTCGTTTCGAAGTGAAAACCACCAGACGCTGATTTTTCTGGATCATATCAGCAACTGTTGGCCAATTTCCGCCATTTTTGGGCATTCTTGACACTGGGAACCAGAACTTTCTCAAGCCAGCAGCATCAAACACCTTGGTCAAGCCCTTTGGTGATGTAACGTAGTCTTCAATGATGATGGTCACAATCTCTGATGGGTTTGCTTGAAGAAATGCTTGAATTTCTTTGAGAACATTAATGGCAGGTTGCTGATAAATCAGATTGTAGATTAATCAGTACTAGTATTTTAAAGATGCTTTTAATAAATATAAACAGAAATGATTCAATTTAGTCAATTTTAGAAAATATCATCTTTAAATTTAAATTTAATGACGGTTTGAGTCATAACCACCTATCGTGTTACTCTTACAGAAACCAGGTTTCCCATTTATGTGGTACTCAATTAAACTTCATCAACTTAAGATTTTCATCAGTTCATCACTTAATGGACATAATGAAAACCAGTAATTTTTTTTTTAAAAAAAATACAAATGACATTCTACTTTAATCTAATCTAAACCAGTAATTATAGATATTAGGATGCTAATTGACATTTTAATAAAAAATTATTGGCAACAACTCTTTATTTCGCATCTATACTTACAAAAGATGTATAGTTGTAGCAGTTGCCCCCGAACGAGTGACATAACCAAATATCATTCTGAAAGTCATACATATCGAGCATTAACCCTCTAACACCATTCTGCAAGATGATACAATTTTGTTAACATATAAAATTCGTGAAAACAAATAATGCACGATATCAATATTTTATTTTTATCATTTTGAAAAATTATCATAATAATATTTTGAAATATATAATTTTGATTTTTTTTAATTTAAATTTTTTATTTTTCCACTAGCTATTTAAAACTTTCTATCTATGTGCAATATTTTCGCTCTTTTGGTAGAGTGATGCTTATATTATAGAGCAAGCATGACGGGTGTATCTTGCAAGTAGTTGTGGTGATCATCATCATCATCATCATCAAAATATATTTATATATTTTACTTTTGGATGTATGCCTATTCTCTTCTTCCCCAATTAGAAAATAGAGGAAGAGGAAATTATCAAAGTCAAAATACACCTAATTCCATAATAATTTGGTCTTAAAAAATGGTGGGTAAAAAGTCTAACACTTTGGCCAATCCTTCTCCGTTCTACATGCACAATTGATGGATATTGCCGGGCAAGTCAAGTCAAGACTCGTAGTCTTACAAAATTTTTTCTTCCTTCTTAATTAAGAAGTGCTTTTTGAGTTCTTTTACCTCATTCTAAAGTGCTTATGCAATTTATAGTCCTATTTTTGCATACAACAAATAGGTCACACAACAGCCAAGCAAGACTACCTGAATTGGAAATTTCAAATTTTCACATCAAAACCTAGCGTGAGAACCCACATTCAAGAGTGTCCATTATTACTTATTGGAGCCCATATGAACCTTGAATTGAACTATCATTTTTCATGCTAATTCAACTAGCCAAACCTCAATATTTTGCTGAGTTGCTAATTTCCATAACCCAAATGATACTGTTATGCACAAAATTTCAGATAAAAAGAAAAATATAAACATAAACAAAAATCCACTTTCAATTTTTTTATTTTTTTTTAAAATACAAACGATAGTTTGAAATTTCTCACATACCCACACAACAAGTTAAAATAATTTTCCACTCGGCTAACACCTTTAACACTTCCTCATTTAATAAAGCATGTGTGGTCCTTTTTTGGGTTAGGAATCTATTGAATATCATCAGTGCGATAAGTGACAGGGCCTCACCGCTCAACCGCGTGGCCTTGAATTCTAGGCCTCTGTTTTGTTCTTAAAAAAAAAATTCTTTCTTCTCCTCAGTCAAATAAAAGAAAAAAGAACACACAACAAACACAAAACACACACGCTTTTCTTCAATGATTTTCTTCAAAGTTTCCCGAGAATCAAACAAGAAGTTCGTTATAGCTTCCATGAAATTAGAAAACAAATTAATATATTATAATTTATATATGCATAAAAATATAGAAGACAGAAAGAGACATACATTAAGCTGATCGGTAATGGAGTCTTGCTGATTAGTAGGAGCAAGAATTATAGAGCCAGTCGCTGACTTTTCGCCTAACCTCGCAAACGAATTGTGGGTTGTCAACCATGAATACCTATTAAACGGCAGCGTTTTGACCTGTTCATGTATAAACGCACAACCACATCAAACAGTTGCAGACAGACTAAAGCTGAAAATGAACTGAAAAATTCACACAAATTGGGTACCTGAGAAATGGGGTTTATGGGTTGGGTTCTGGTGCATTTGGGCACCACGTTGCCGTCTGCAAGGCATGTCTCGCAGTGCAAGCCCGAGTCACAGTCGCTGTTCTTGATGCATTTCTGCCCCTCCTGGAAATTGCAGAAAACAGAGGAAACAGAACAAACAGAGTGAAAAATGGTTGGTGTCGATTTTAAGTTGAGCAAATGCTTATAAACTAACAAGAAATGAAATGGGTTTTCAGTTTTGAATTAAAGAGAGAGGAGAAATAAATTAAAAGTTGAAACCTTGCGGGCCGAAGAAAGATCAAGGAGAGAAATGGTAGCCAACAGAGTTGCAATGATAACGAGTCTCTGCAAGTAAAATTAAAAAATAATAATAATATTTATAAAAAAAAAAAAAAAACCAGAGATGGATCAGAGGGTTGAGAGAAAAAAAAGGTGATGGAGAAGAAGAAGAAGAAGTTAATTACAAGCTCCATTGAGGTGTTGGCTATGGAGCTTTACTTGCACACAATCTACAGATGCAGGGCAATTCTCAAAGAACAGAGAACAAAAATGGTGCCCTCTGTTTAAGCAAAGAAATAGAAATTGCTCAGGACTCCTTTTAAATCACCATCAATGTTTAAACAACAAAGTCTTTTAAGACCAAAACCTAGTTGGAGTATCAGACACGTGTATCTTATGGGAGTAAAGTTGGAGAGGCCCCACACTAGAATTCTTCTTCTCTTTCATCT
Organism: Prunus dulcis; assembly: GCF_902201215.1. Classification (NCBI taxonomy): domain Eukaryota; kingdom Viridiplantae; phylum Streptophyta; class Magnoliopsida; order Rosales; family Rosaceae; genus Prunus; species Prunus dulcis. The sequence goes on along the minus strand of NC_047657.1, from coordinate 12,689,187 downwards.
CCTCCATGAAATGCATGTTGTGTTGTTCTGATGTTTATATATACATATAGCAAGTAAGATGGGATTGTTGTATATTATCAGAGTCCATTGCCATTTCTTTGCTTGTTTTAATTCAAATTCTCCTCTTTTGTGTGGATAAAGGCCTATCTAAATGGGTGGTTGCATTTTGAACTTTTTTTTAATTATGAAAAAAGAAGATTAATAAGATTGCTAAATGAATATGATGCTTTGACTTAAACGTCAAGCATTTTTAAGTGGGTTCATCATTGGGAGGACTAAGAAAAATAATCACTTAAAATTTCTTTTCTGGTCACTTGTAACTTTTCTATTGATTTGTCTGCTTTAGACTATAGTCTCATTGTATTTAAGGTTAGGAGCCTCTTAACCTGCCACTTTAGAAAGAAGTAGAAAACAATTGTTTTACGTATTTGTTCATTGAAAGTGAAGCTGTAAATAACCTACTAGTATAGTGGTTTTGAGCAATTGCTTCTTCATGAAAGGTCTAGGATTTAAGTCCTAGCATTCGTATAGTATGTGTGAATTTAGTATGTTTATGTTATTGCCTCTCTAAATATGAAAGATTCAAAAAAGCAAAAAAAAGTTGTGTTTTGAAATATTTTTCGTGAATAAACCCAATTTTGAGTTATTTGAAAACTTAATCATAAACTTCTTTAAATATATAATTATTATGAGATTCGAATCTAGGAATTTAAAATTAGTTGGGCTGGATTTACTTGACAATTAGTTGGACCTCCCAAAAGTGCAATAAAATGCTTTGCTTTTGGATTGTTTGATTTTGATAACATGTTTGCTTTGTTTCCCTCCTTTCCGAAACCTTTATTTATTTATTGAAAAAGGTAAGTTCTGAGCAAGAAAGAAAGCAAATTCTCTTTTGTCTTTGATTTTTTTGTTCTTTTGTTTGCTTGAAGCAGCTTCCTTCTCTCGTGAAATGAATGTGACCAATCCCACTGAAACTGCTTTATGTAGTACAAGACTTGTAAGTTACAAATTTGATTGACGTTCCAGAAAAGGCAATGCTTGTAATACGTATTAAATGATTATGAAGGAGAAGGTGAAGGTGAAGGTGAAGGTGGAGGAGGAGATCTATCCAAAAAAATAAAAAAAATATGAAGGAGAATGGATATGGGTTGTTTGGAAATAATGGGTTGAAAGAATACGTTTTGGTTGTTGTTGAAATGTATGAAATAAAGTGGGTGAAGAAATATGAACGAATAATAGCGCGTTTATAACATTTTCTTATCACATGCATGATATAGTTCAAGTCTATGCAATTTTGCCCTTTCCTGTCCACCTGATGTGAATTTTACCATTGCGAATGACGCCACTCTTCCATGTTTTAGTTAAGGTAACTCTAAAAATATGCATAAATTGATGTATGTTCATGTTGTGGTTTAATTTGTGTAGATTGGTAATAAGTGGTTTTCTTAAATAAATAGAAAAGTATATTGAAATTAGGAAATTTGCCCTTTAATTAAACGAGTTGTTTTACGGTGAATGTGTCATATATGGACTACAGATGTGAACTTTTATATTAACCACAAATTTCTCTAAATAGTAACTTCACTTAAATTAAATGAAATGATCTTATAACTAATATGAAAATATACGACACTCTCACTGTAGGATTTCGCTTAACTAATAATCCAAACTATTACATTCCATGGACTGATAAATACGGTTAATAAAGTATTGGGCTGACATTGCATGCAAATTATTTCAAAAAGAAAAAAAAAGGGTTGGGCCTAAACCCACCAATGTGGTGTGGTCTCACTACTGCAGACACCCAAATCCACCACTGTTCCACTTTTATTTATTTTTGATCTAAAAAAATTTGAGTTATATTTACAGCAACTATTAATTTATATGCTCCAACAAAAACAAAGCTGGTACACACCATTACATCGTTGTCATGTATTGTTTTTGTGCCAAAAGATAGACAACACACAATACAGATAACATCATCATCATCATTCATCACAAGGGTGACAACCTTTTTGCTTTTTAGAACAAACTGATCAAAAAGAACAAAATTATGAACATTAAAAATAACAAAAAAACAATTAAATTGTGGGTCTCACATGAACCTTCGTTAATGAAGTCCATGGTTCTCACATGCTATGTGGTCACTAGGATGAGATGATTGGTTACATCAACACGGGATGGATTTCCAGGGAATGTAAGGGGTCCACTTAATTGGAGAGCAATATGCGCAATAAAAAATTTATTGTGCCAAAGATTAATCCTATTTAATTATGTCAATTCTTGTCTAACATGTAATATTTTACCTTCCCTCATCATATTACTCAACAGTTTTTGTATACGCATGCTGTGTACAAACTTCTTTGATACTTCAACTCCACGTGTCTAGTCTAGTGAAAAATAATTTTAATTTGTATATCGGTGGTTTTAAATTCGAACGCTCATGACAACTTAGTAATGTGTGTGAGAAACCCTCCTCCTCTTTTAGACAAAAAAAGAAAAGAAAAGAGAAACTCTCATTACCGAGAAAACAAAGAGAAGCTTGAACAAGTTGACAATTATCCTTAGCGAGAAAACAAGACATGCTCACATATACAAGTTTATGAGCAAGCGTACAATCATTTTCTTATATGGGTGTTAAACATCCGATTTTTTTATCCAGAATCAATCACCATAGTGTAATTTTCAGTTAATCGGCACATGATCTTGTTTAAAATCTAAAATCAAAGTTCGTATGGTGATTCTACATCCTAAGTAAACAAGCATATAGAGAATGACATAAAAAAATAAAAATACTCGAAAAATAAATTGATGAAAATTGATGTTTATCGAAGCAAGTTGCGACTCGAAGCCTAAAAAATAGCATGCTGGTCGACCGGCCTATAATCGCATGTCAGAGGAAACCAGAAGATTAACATCCAAATGTAAGAACAGTTTTGAGTCACCCTCTCAGACTCTTTTGTAACTAAAAGGGGAATAAAAACCCAATTTTGGACTTACCACTGATCTCCATTTCCATATGACTCTATATGCACATGCAACTGATACCACTCGAGAAAGCCAAAACTTCGAACAGCAAAATGGAAATTCAAAAAACAAAAACAAGAACGTAACTGGGTTTTTTGTGTTCCCAGAAGACCAATGAAATGTGACCCTCCCCAGTATAATTCTGGGAAACAGGGCCCCACAGCTACCTGTTAAATTTGACAAAGAATAAGAACTCTAAAATTTACCGCACATTCTCAAAGGAGATGGTGGTGGGCCCATTCCAGTCAACTCCCACAGTCAAAACCCTCTCTCACTCTCTTTCTCTCACTCTCACACGCACACACATTCTCAGAGTTACAAGCCTTCGTTTTTATGGTTCCCAAATGTGTTAACATACTGGCTCGTTGTTTCTTACCCCACTTCTCTTTTCTCTCTCTCTTGGTGAGTGGAACTTTCCCCTCTTGGTCTCGACCATGGCAGTGTACGGACCGGGATTTCTTCTGGGTTTTCTTGTATTTCTTGGAACGCAGCTTCTCCCTCCAATAATGGCAGGTGAGTAAATATTTCTGGGTCATTTTCTTGTTTCTCATAAAGCTCTGCTTTGGTTGTTGTTCTCTCGTTTTGCTTTGCTTTGTTCTGTTTTGAGAGTGACTGAAGAGGCTGCAATTGTATTTAGTTATTCATATTATTGTTGCTTTCGTTTACCTTCTTATTGCATTTCATGTTTTGAGTGCTTTCACTTTCACAGACCCCATTTTGGGTTTATAGGAGATGGGTCCTATAAAAAATTTCAAGTCCTTGACATTTTTTTAAATTTTAAGGCACCCGTGAGTTCTGTAATTTTTCTTTCCCTTTTAAGGAAAAAATTAATGTGCTGTGATTTTAATGGGGGAACTTACAATGTGTATCATTTTCTGGGAGATTTTGGGATTTTACGAACTCATTCATTTGGTGGAGGTGCTCTAGGTGGATAGATGGTGCTCTAGGTGGATAGATGTTATTGGCAGGGTCGTGTGTCTCAATTTTGGGCTCAATTTGGCTACAAGCTCACTTTTGAATTCTTAATGGGCATTTCAGAAGTGTGCTTTCGGACATTATTGGTTTTGCTTAGGAGTTTATAGCCAAAGTAGTTACACTGCAACTGGGTTTTTGTAGTTTCAGAAATCTCTCTGTGTTCTGGTGTATTCAAACTGTTTTAGTATTATTGTTGCCTCGCATAAGTATCTTATTCTTGTCTTTCATATAAGCTATATAAGAAAAGGTTGCTGACCTTATAAAGAGTCACATGTGCTTGCTTGGCTTTGTATCCTATACCAATACGGTGTGCAAGATAGAGCATTGCATCAATGCATCACAGCAAATACAATTAAAACTTTTATAGCTCCCACGTAAATAAGGAGTTGCCTTGTTCTTTGGAAAATCTATCTCGTGTCTGGTACTGCATATACTGGTACACGTGAAAGATAACGTATTTGTAATCTGTCTTGGTTTGCAATCATTATCACAATAGCACTTCATTGAACTTTTTAGGATAATCGAAGAAAATGCATCTTCATTCATGAATAAGTGCACTGCTGAGTCATAATCTTTTAATTGACAAATGTGCTTATTCTATATCTCAAATAGGACACTATTTTTCTTTTCTTCCTTAAATTGTTCTTATTCTTTACTTATGTAAAACACAAGTTTTGAGATCCAAGACTCAGATGTGCTGGACCCTGCATGAAGAAGTCTGAAAAGCTTCAAGATATGGGTTATCTACGTACTTATTTTCTTTGCAGTATCTTATATCTCCTTTCCAAGGCTGTGATATCTTGCCTTGATACAAACTTTTAAATCCAATTGTAAAGATTACTAGTACTTTTCTGTACTGTTTAAACAGTCTGATGTCCCATGTTGCAGCTGTTTTTCAATGAAATATGGTTTCCATAATTGATACCCCAAAAATGGGAAGAAAAAGCTATTTCATGTTGCCCATAATATCTACTTTTGCAGAGTGCCCCTTAAAGTTGAGTGGATCAAACGTTACTCTGGCAGCTTCCTTGTGCTCTAATAACGATGACAGAGGAAAGTGTTGCCGCTACATAAATGCTTTCATTGCTGTTTCTATTGCTCAGTATGCAAATTCAACAAGCAACTTAGGGGTTCCTTCAAATTTATCTGACGTATGCCTCCATTCTATATCACAAACCTTAGAACTGTATGGAGTTCCCCGAAATGCAACAGCTTTCTGTGGGTTTGGGACAAAAATTCCAGTAAATTATGAGTGTAAGGGCCGAACAACTGTCACACAGATGCTGCGGTCTCCAAAATTCATTGATGTCATGGAAAATTGCAAAGTACCACTTTCGGAGGAAAGTAGTTGCAAGAAGTGTTTAAATGCTGGCATTGTTTATCTTCATCATCTATTAGGAACAGAAAATAATATAACATTGAGTACCTGCCGGGACGCAACTTTTGCTGCACTGGCTAGTCAAGTTGATGATGCTTCAGCTATTGGCATTGCAAGCTGTTTCTTTCAAGTCCAGGGGCTTATCATCCTACCAGGTATGGATAGTTCTGGCAGAGAATGAAATTTTATTTTGTAAGAGTATGTGACAAATATTGGTAAACTGGAATGATGAATGAATTTTTGGATCCAGTTTTGTTGAGATACGAGAAGGCCCCTTCAAATGAACTTGGTCCTTCAACTCTTTGTCATTTAATTATTTATTTTTGTCGTGGAAAGGTTGGTGTTGGGAACAACTTTGATGTCTATGGCAAGCTTTGGATGAGGATATCTATGCCAGTACATCATTTTCTTGAAACATATTGCAGCAGTGATCCTTGTTTGTTTTTTTAATCACATAGTCCAGTAAAATGTACGATACATTTTTTTATATGAAAGTTATCCTTGTAATGTCAAAAGCAGAAGATCTGGATTTAACTTATTATTCATAGTAATTATGTGTTGGCATGTTTTATAAATGGGGTTCTTGGTCTATATATATATATATATATATATATATATATATATATATGTATATATATTTTAATCCAAACAGTTAAGGATTCTTTTATTTTTTTGCTTACAATTGTGTTTCTAGTTTCAGAGCCATCCCCATCATCCACCCCAAAGGCTTCTCCGAGCCCTTTGGTGGCTTCTAGCCCAAGCCAACACTCGTTGGGTCTTCCCCTAAATGAAAAACATCATTCCTACCACTTGACAATGGTTCCAGGTATTGGGATTGCAGTAACAGCTGTCGCTGTAATGATGCTTTTAGTCTTGATAGTTCTCATTCGAAGGAAAAGTAGAGAGCTTCTGGATTCTGAGAATATAGATAAAAAATCATCAAAATCCTTTCCCTCAACTCCTCCTATGAGGAAATTTCAGGAAGGTACAATTCTAGTTTTTTTCCCCTGTTAATTTGCTTGCATAGTGACTGGTATTCCTTATTGAAATTTTTTTGTTGGGGTTCCTCTCTGGGATGGGAAATAAGTGCAGGTGCTCCATCTATGTTCCGAAAATTCAGCTACAAGGAAATAAAGAAGGCGACAGAAACCTTCAACACGATCATTGGACGAGGGGGATTTGGAACTGTGTACAAAGCTCACTTTAGTGATGGTTTAGTGGCAGCAGTGAAGCGGATGAACAAAGTTTCAGAGCAGGGGGAGCATGAGTTCTGCAGAGAGATAGTGCTCCTAGCCAGATTGCATCATCGTCATCTTGTTTCTCTAAGGGGTTTTTGCAGTGAGAAACATGAGAGGTAGATGATTTATGTAGATTTGTGTATGTTTGTGGAGCTTATGTACCTGCCCAAATGCTTTATGTGTTTCTTGGCAGGTTTCTCATGTATGAATACATGGCAAATGGTAGCTTGAAGGATCATCTTCACTGTATGCTACTCCATCTCCTGAATTCACTTGCTTTGAGAATGGTTTTGTAAAACCAATTTATGGAAAGGGATGATTGTATGGTGTTTTTCATCGCATTTGAAGTCCATTGTTTTATCTTTTGGTGCCTCTCTGTTTCTGTCTGTCCGTCTGTCTGTCTGTCTGTCTCTGTCTCTGTCTCTCTGTCTCTCTGTCTCTCTCTCGGTGGAATCCCACTTAATATGGTGGTTGTCACCTTTCCGCATGATATATTCAGGCATCCAAAAGCTATGGAAGACGACATAAAATCATTCTCTTATTTTGTTTCCAAACCAACATTCTTTTTAAGGCCATTGATCTATTCTGAATATGTTTACTCACGTGTATGCAGCTTCAAATAGAACTCCTCTAACTTGGCGGACTAGAGTCCAAATTGCCATTGACGTGGCTAATGCTCTGGTAAACTCATGGTTTATGCTTATCTTGTTACTGGCTTGTTTTGTTCATGAGATTTCAGATTTGTTCACAATCAGTTACACAAACACACACACTGAAAGAATAGATTTTCTTCCTAATTTGCTGTTCTGAACTGCAGGAGTATCTCCATTTCTATTGTGATCCTCCTCTGTGCCATAGAGATATTAAGTCCAGCAACATCTTATTGGATGAGAGTTTTCGTGCCAAGGTATATGGTTGGATACAGTTATAGCTTTTAATACAATCTCTTTGGTGCAAATTTTTAATTTTTAATTTTTATTTTATAAACAACTAAATGAAGAAAGATAATAGTTTTTCTCTTGATAGATCCAGGTGTGTTCACATACTCATTTGTGACTAAATTTTCTCCTCTTTAAATAAAAGAGGTTAAAAAAGGAAAGGACACTTTTTACAATTACTTTTAGAGTTGTAAGATATAATGGCATGGAATGTATCCACAAAATGCATGCTAATAACCCCTTTTAAATTCTTTGAAATAAATCTCTCTCCTTTTTGTTCCAGGTTGCAGATTTTGGCCTTGCGCATGCTTCAAAAGACGGTTCTATTTGCTTTGAAGCGGTAAACACGGATATCCGGGGCACTCCAGGTTAGAGTCAAGCTTGTTTAATAGCCTGAAATAAAAAAGATATATATATCTTTTTCTTTTTCTTAAAAAAGATATATTTTTTCTTGCTAAAGAACTTAAGAATATTGAACGGATGACTTCAGGTTATATGGATCCTGAGTATGTGGTTACCCAAGAGCTGACGGAGAAAAGTGATGTATACAGCTATGGTGTGCTACTGTTGGAGATAGTGACTGCGAGACGAGCCATACAAGACAACAGGAATTTGGTAGAATGGTCGCAAAAATACATGGCATCAGAGTTAAGGCTACCTGATCTAGTGGATCCCAGTATACGGGATTCAGTTGATCTGGATCAGCTTCAGACTATCATGTCTGTTGTGAGATGGTGCACCCAGAAAGAAGGCCGGGATAGGCCTTCAATTAAACAGGTGCTCAGGCTTTTGTATGAGAGTTCAGATCCAATGTATAGTGGATTTCTAGCAGCGGTGGACAATGAAGAGTACGAAGGGACTGAAGGACGGGGAAGGAATAGTAAAGGGAAGATGCATAGGAATGACATGATTTTTCACAGTGGGGATGGAAGATATCTTGCTTCTTCTTCAAGTACATCCAGGTCCTACTGTAGTAGAAGCTTCTTGCTCGAAAATGGTTCCCCACAATCCCCTCCAAATATTCCATCCGTTTGAGGCATTCATTTAGCCATTATCACCAATTAGAAAGGGCTGGTAGCACTTTATCATTTTTGAAACCACTGAATCAGATTGCCGGCCTGTTGCGAGATTCGAGGTACGTTGAGTATTTCTTTAGCTTAACCTTTTGAGAAGCACATTAAACAACTTCAAGGTGTTTCCGAGCATAGGCCAAAGGCCAAAGAAAATTGTGAGGACGGTAATGTTGCATCCTTTTGTGTTTTGCCTGTTAAAAGTTTTGGGGAAGAGAAACATAGATATATATATCTTTGCTTGTACTATGGATATGAAGTTTAACAATTTTATAACCAACATTTAGTATAAATTAGTGTTATACCTAGAAGAAGTGTCTTTTGGATATGTAACTCCACATGAATTCGAGTTACTTGTGGTAGCCAAAACAGATAAAAAGCAATCATGCTCATCAGTGCCCCAAAAGGGCTGAAAAGAATATAGTGGTCTTCTCTTTACAAAATGGTTGTCATTGGTGATAAAAATGCAAATGTAAAAATTAGATGACCGAGGCTTGCATCAGAAATAAGCCTTCATTTTGGGGGTGTTCAAGATCCAGTCCAATCCGCTCAAACAAATCGAATCGATGATTTTGCATATTGCATTGGATTGCTAAATTTCAAATCTGGCATTGGATCGGATGTGAGAAACCAATTGAATCAAATCAAACATAGTTAGTTTCATGCAATTTTTCCTCTTTTAGTAATTTGAAATTGAATAAATTATGAACATTTTAAAGTGAATTGATGGAGAATTATGTCGGTGTAACATATTATAACGGACCGGCATACATACGGCCTCATTAGAATAATCCTCAACTCAAGCAATCAAACAGCAAGCTTGAAAAACACAAGAAAAACAACAGCAAAACAAAGCAAACCCACCCTCAACTCAATTACATAGTATTTTCTTTCAGAAATTAACACTTGACGAACAACAAACTTTTATTAGGAAAATCCATACAAAAAACCTGCAAAATAACCCAAATAGCTAATAGAACTGGAGGAAATAGACAGAACAGCAAACAAGGAGAAATCTAAAGAAATAGATATAGACAGACCAGTCAATATAAATCCCCTTCCTTCAAGAGTATGTAGTCAATAACTTAAATCGTTCTGGAATCTTTCGCAATCCTCGACAGCGGCTTATCTTTAGATTCTTGAGCTTCATCATTGCCCCTTCTTCCACTATCAATTCCTCCAAAAACCATAAACATTGTAAATGTAGAATGTGCAATTGAGGAAACCCTTCTGAGGAGGAGCAAACCAGTTTTGTCCAGTTGCATGAGTTCAATCCCAAGAGAAGCATCTTTAGGTTTGGCAAGCTCCCAAGCTTAACTATTGAATCTTCCTCGAGATCAGAATTAAAAAGACTTAGCTTGACGAGGTTCGGTGGGAATTGGTGTGGATCAGGTAGCTTTTTTATTTCCCCTTCCAAATGGAGCTTGCGGAGATGCTCCAAATGAGAAAGGCTTATGGCTCTTGGCAATGTTGAATTGGACATATTGAAATCCAGCGACAAGGATTCAAGGCAGTGCAATCTTTCTATGTTGGAAACCACTGACTTTAAATGTTCTGGCTGCGATAATAGTGCTATTTGCAGTCGTCGCAAATTAGTTAAATTGTTTATGGTGCCCAACCTAAAATTCATTATTACCACTTGGCCAATCAGCAAATGTCTCAAATTCTTCAACTTCCAAATAACATCGGGAAAATAACACCATCGGAAGTCTGCATCGGAAGTTTCTACTTTAAGTGTCTGTAGATTCTTCAGTTTTCCAATCGACCCAGGAAGCTTGACTTGAAGTTGCCGCATGTGAGATCTCATTAATACGACTCCTAGATACCTCAGTTGAATTAGGTTTCCTACAGCACTTAGTGCTCGCGATGGAAAGGGAACACCATCTAGGACCTTGAGCAACTTGAAATCCTTGAAAACAAAGTCGAGTTTTGACTACCTTATGTTGAAAAATTGAAGGGAGCGTAAGCAGGAGGCATACGGCTTTAGAAAAACATACAGATCATGATGGTCACCATGGATTGCAAGCCTTCGACATTTGGTCCGTTGTGATGTTGGCAATTCAATTTTCTGCCCACTATAAATTTCAAGAAAACTTTCCTCTCTGCCCTTGGAGATAGAGAAGTCTCTGAGAACATCATGCATGTGAACGGCTTTAAGACTTCCAAGTGAGGTTAGTGTTCCAACCTGGATCATGCACCTATCAACCAACTTGTTTAAGCATTCGGCAACACCTTCCGCGGTTTCTTCTCCTTGTTGTAGTAAGAATCCTTCTGCAACCCACAATTGTATCAACTTTGTTTTCAATATAGAGGAATCCTCAGGGAAAATACCCAAATACAGAAAACACGATTTTAAGGGGAAAGGCAAATCATTGTAGCTTAGAGCTAAAACTGCAGAAAGACGATCTTGATCAATCAGGCGAGAGTCGATGCTTTGAAGCACGCGTCTTCATTCCTCTACGGTCTTCCTTTTCGTGGACAATAATCCTCCCAGCACTACCACTGCTAGTGGCAGACCACCGCATTTCGCCATCATCTGTCTTCCGAGATTCTCCAAATCAGAAGGCATTTCATTCATTCCCGGGAACGCTTTCTTGCGGAGTAGTAAAAGGCTTTGTTCTTGTGTTAGAAATCGCGGCTCAATGGGTTCGTTCATTGGATCTGCATATAAACCAACTTCCTTATTTCGGGTGGTGAGCATCACCTTACTTCCCTTCTTTCCCCTTGGAAATGCAGATTGCATGCTATCCCAGACCTCTGTTTGCCAGATATCGTCAAGAACCACTAGATACCTTCTCTCCTTCAACAATTCGTACAGCTTCAATACCAACGCCTCCTCTGCTAGTTTCTTCAAATCCTCCATATTGCAATCAGGACTTGTAGCTGCAATTATTCCTTGTAGAGTGTCTCTTCTACTGTAATCATTAGATACATAAACAAACGCTTTGCAATCAAATTGTTTTGTGATATCACAATGGTTGTACAATTTTTTGCAAGAGTGGTTTTGCCCAGACCCCCCATGCCCACAATAGAAACCACACGGCGATGCGGGTCCATGCTAGACAGTTGTGTTAGCAATGCTTTGGTATCTTCTACAAGATCAACCAAATCATCTTCCTCGATATTAGGCGATGTATGTCTCCACCATCGAAGCCTTTCATTTGGGGAAGCACTCGTCCCTTCACGTCCCTCTCGAGCAGTGCCAGTGATCCCAAAATGTGCTTTTTGGCTTGAAATGTTTTGGACCGTAAATTTGATTTGTCTAATCTTCTTTCCTGCCTGGTGAAGATTGATTAACTTTGCAGCTATGTTCCATGAACTGTGAGATGCTACTTCTGCAATGTAAGTTGCTATAACATCTTCGGCATCCAAAGCCACTTCTCTTATTTGAGACACCCAATTGCGAAATCTTTCATTTTTCTCCTGCTCTGTATCTGCATCCTTGAGGAAACTTTGCATCCACCGCAGTTCGTTTCGTAGTTGCTCAACTTTGCCACCCACACCTTCCAAGAGAAGTGCTTCTTCAGTGATACAGCTCGTGAGCTTTTCGACGACAGTCGAAATTGCAAACTCAGCCATCTTCCCTTCTTTCTGGCTTCTGTTTATATGAATGGTTGGTTGCTGTGCTTCACCTAGGTATCTGAGTTCCTTGGATTCCCTTAACACAACGTGAAATTTGCTTTCGGATAAATATAAAGTTCGTCATCTTTGTGAGAAGAGAACAATTGAATTTCAAGGAACTTGCAAAGCGTTATTGCTTGGTGGATGCCCAGCTAAAACTTTTTATACTTTTCAGTGGTGAACTTGCAAAGCGTTATTGCCAGGTGAACTTGCAAAGCGGATAAATAAAGATAAAGTTCCTCATTTGAGTGGGAACAATTGAATTTGAAGGCACTAGGAAAAAATAACTGTGAAGTGATTGGTGAGTCCTTCGATGCACCCACCTTCCTCATATTCAAGGAACTTGCCAAGCGTTATTGCTTGGTGGATGCCCGCCTAAAACTTTTTATACTTTTCAGCACCGATAATGTTTAAACATCTTTGACACAAGGAGAGGATGGAGCCTCTGATAAGAACCAATAATGTTAATATAGTTTTTCATTAACAATTGGACAAAGTAAATGGAAACATGCAGCAAATCAAATGGGCAATCTGACAAAGGAAAATGCTGTGAAACAAGTGTGGAAATTGTCATGGCTTTTATTGACATTATTTAATGCATTAAGGTGGAATTGGCATATGAAAGGAAAGTTTGTTGTCTGGTGCTTTCGGCTGGCTTGAGGCAATGATAGTGCCTACGCACGTCCATGCTCACTCTAGCCCAGTGTTGATTTTGGAGAGAGACAAATTAGACTTAGTTGTGTAAACTTAATCCAAAAAATATTAAATAATAGCCCATCATTTTTTTTTAGAAAGCAGCCCACATCTACAGCCAAATACTTTTATACTTCAGTTACTAAAGTTTCTTATCTCTCTCTCTTTTTTGGTTTATTCAGCTTTTGATTTGGCTCAAATAATGTTTATGTGTCTCTTTGATTTTGTTTTTTCAGTTGCCTTTTTATGGAAATTTCAAAATATGGACCCTCCCTAACTAAACCATTCCACTGAGCTAAGGTCCTCGAGTTTCAAATTGTTCTTTGTCCGAGCCTTTGAATTTTGGTTTTTCTATGAAGTCTATTTACTTTTTAAATCATGCAATTCAATCCTCTTTTTGTGTTTCAATTAACTTGTGGGTCTTTATTTATTTATTTATGTTGTGTGTTTACTTTTGCAATAAAATTAAATTTATGGAATTTCAATTTTTTTTAGGTCAAATTGTTCAAAAAATTAAATTATGACGTTATTTAAAAAGATAAATGAAGAAAAGTTTTCCATAAAAAAAATTAGACTTAAACAATTCTTAAACAATTTAATAAAGTTGTGGACTTAAAGTTTGAGTTCGGAGGGTTGGGAGAAAAAACAATTTGAGTCCGGGCAAAACCCAAATAGTCACTTTTTGGAGGGGAAAGTTTGGGTTTAGTCCCTCATGGGTTGGAGAAGGCCTTAGAGCATCTCCAACAGACTCTTTATCCCATCATCCCTAGCTACTTCGACTAAAAAGACGGAAAATCTTTCTTCCAGCAGACTCCCTACTTGGCTCTGTATTTTGAAGAACCAACTTTTGGCTCTCTACATCTAGAGAGGAGGAGAGAGAATTTGGCGAGGAGGAGAGAGATAGAGACATTTGGGAGGTTGATGGGGTTGAGTTTCTACTTTTCTTTTTAATATATTTGATTTCTTTTTAATATATTTGATTTACAAGAGAAAGAGGGAGAAGGAGAAAGAGAAAATAATAATAAAATATTTTAGATTAGGCAAAATAGAGAATATTACTAGAGGAAACACCTTTTAAGTAATTTGCTATAACAACTTTCTAACTATTTTAGCTAAAATTTAACTAAAATAATTTAAAAACTCTCCTAAAGATGCTCTTAGCTCCATGTGTTGGTCTCCTGCTGTGGCATGGATTCTACTGGGTGGCTTTCTTGGCTCCCTGTTATCCTGTGTTCCTTGCTTTTATGCTTTTTGCTTGTTTGCTAGCTGCCGATTGGTTCTTTCCTTTCTGTATGTTTCTTTTGGCTTTTGCCCTTGTTTCAATGGATTCCTTTTGACCCCTAAAAAATAAAAATAAAAAGAAGTGTCTCTTTCATTTATTATTACTTTCCGTATTTTAACTTTCAAAAATCATAATAAATTCATGAAATAACAGAAAATACATACAAAAATTCTACAAACTTCTTGTAACACTTTCTACATCTAAGACTTCATAGTAAAATATACATATATTTATGAAGCTTTAGTGAATAGTAAATCATAGATTGTTTAAGCTCTAGTGAATATCCTTTTGAAGCATTTATGAATGATGCTGCAACAGTGGGATTCTGACTTGAGTCATTTCTCTAATATACAAAAAATTACTAAAAGTTCCTAGCAACGACTCTACGTATTTGAAGTGTCAACAAATGCTTGTAAATGCAAGCCATAAAAAAGGGGCATGTTATGTATATATACCTTTTAAGATGCTTCTCAATGCTATCAATAATATATCAAGAAACGGTCAATAATTTGTCAATAATCGGTGAATAAATTATAAATAGTCCGTCAATATTTTTTCAGTAACACAGCAATAGTATCAACAACCCGTCACAACTATCAATAGTTTATCCCTGACATAGAAAGTTTGAAACAAAATCAAAGCTAATATGTTCAATTACACAAAAAAACACCCAGATTAATCTGCCATAATTGTTCAGCCATCATTTTGAATAGACCTCAAACCATGTATTGCAATTAAGCAAATGTGCTTCACACAATAAAAAAACACATATTCAAATTGGCAACCATTTAGATTTTAAAAGGAATTATTTCTGTTTTTCCTTTTTCAATTTCAGGAATTATTCTGTACCAGCTAACAAAGTATCTACTCTGGAGAACACAATTCCTTCACAGGTAACCAATTACCTCCTCATATCTCTGCCTGTTTTGTGGTGGATTGAGTTGAAACAAAAGATACCCATAGAGTCGAAACAAAAGGGAAAAATATTTGTTGATATCTCTGTAATTATTATTTTTTAATTTGTGATTGCAGTTCCTCTTGCATACTGCAATAAAATTTCTATATCTTATACCAAACATGCCGCCGCGATCTGGGGTTTAGGCCAAAGCAAAGTTGTGTTTGTGAGGTGGTAATTGGATTGTTGCATGCTTTTGTCTTTGGATTGTTAAGAGTTTGGGAAGGAATTTAGAGAT
Source organism: Prunus dulcis (assembly GCF_902201215.1). NCBI lineage: Eukaryota > Viridiplantae > Streptophyta > Magnoliopsida > Rosales > Rosaceae > Prunus > Prunus dulcis. The sequence continues at coordinate 12,673,772 of NC_047657.1, read as the reverse complement.
ATATATCTCTGCTTGTACTATTGGTATCTAGTCGTTGAACAATTCTGTAACTGCACCAATAGTAGCAAAATTTAAAAGTAAATTTTTTTAGCCAAAATTTTTTTAACCAATCATGTCGGTGTAATATATATATATATATATATATATATATATGGAGCTGATTTTCCCACTCCCTTTTTCTCCACTTACACTCCCTTTTGTTTTTTTAATATCATTTAATCAATTTTGTTATTTTTTGTTCTTTCTCTTTCCTATTCTACCCTTACCCTACATTAATTTCTTTTTACTTCCCTTTTATATCATTTTTTCTTTCTTTTTACTTTATTTTCACTTGCTCTCATTTTTCAATATTTTTTTTATATGGGGAAGTGTATTTGAGTCTCACTTTGGCCCCTGAAACTCATTTTGTCTCACTTTACTCCTTTTTCCACAAATATATGTCTCACTTTTTCTGGATTCTGGCATGGCCAACAAATCCCAACTCCCTGCCTTCTTCTGTTTCTTCCCCCAACAGATCAAATCAAACTAAGAAAATCAACTTCCAAGAAATAAAATCATAAAACCATACCAAGTAATCAAAAGAATCATTTCAAAAACCAACCCACCAAACCAAATCATACCCAAGTCCCAACCATTCTTGAGCCACCCAACTTCCTCTACACACCCAACATCAGTTTCACCGCAGCCCCCACCCCAGTTCAACCACAACATCCTTCCAACCACCATCAAAGCCACCCCCAATCCAATCCCTCACCCCATCACCCCAAACCCACCCAAGATTAATCTACCCATCCAAACCCCCACTGTGTTAACTAATCAAAATCAATAAAAAATTGAAAAACAAACCCAAATCTCAAGGGGAGTGACAGAGAGATTGGTGGGTATGGAAAAAGAAAGAAAAATGGAGGAAGAGAGGAGGTGGTGGCTGGGGTTGGGTGGGGACGGTGCCAAGGGGAGGGTACTGGTTGGGCACAACACAGGAGGGGTTGGGTTTTTTATTTTTTTTTCTCTTTTTTCTCTTTTTTATTTTTATTTTGAAAATTGAAGGTATATATATATATATATATATATATATATATAATAAAAGTGAAGTAAAAAGAAATTAATGTCGGGTAAGGGTAGAATAGGAAAGAGAGAGAAACAAAAAAGAACAAAATTAATTAAAAAGTATTAAAAAATAAAAAGGAGTGTAAGTGAAGGAAAAGGGAGTGGGGAAATCAGCTCCCATATATATATATATATGTTATAGATATCATATTTCATAATTTAATTAAGTGGTTAAATAATATTAGATTTAAGTGAGTTTTTATAGAGATGATATCTGAATGTATATCTACAAAATAGACATTTGGATTAGTGAAATACAATGTTAAGTGGGCACTACAAGCGTTTCTCTCAAATAAGCTTATTTGATTTTTATTTTACGTTTACATCCATTATAATGGACCGGCATACGGCCTCATAATAATCTTTTATTTATTTATTTATGAGAAGCGATAGTTTGTTGTATTATAAAAACAATTACATACGGTCCTAAAAAAGGATATCAAATATGATATCAGGAGGGTCCCCGTACCATCTTGACGCTTCCTTGAGAGAAAGAGCGCATCATTACGAGCTAGTCTATTAGCCATCATATTGGCCTCACAAAATACAAAATGCAAGAAACAATTCTTTTTACTAAGTAGCACATCATTCTACAGCCCTCGATCAAGACTCATAATCTTCAACTGAAGCAAACAAACAGCAAGCTTGAAAAAACAAAAGAACAACAACAGCAAAACAAAGCAAGCCCGCCTCAACTCAATTAGGGAATTAAAAAGTAAAACTTGCATACAGAATTTCTTTCAGAAATTAACACTCGACGAACAACAAACTTTGATTAGGAAAAGCCAAACAAACAACCTGCAAAATAAAAGGCAACAAGAACCCAAATGTCTAGTAGAACTGGAGGAAATAGACAGACCAGTGAAGAAGCTCGCAGCCCAAACTCTTCACTCCAATGCAAGCAAATAAACATCAAGGCCAGCAGTGAACAAAACATCCTCAGGGTCAGGACACGAGTAACTCCACAAAATACAACCAATATATATCCCCTTCCCCTTCCTTCAAGAGTATGTAGTCAATAACTTAAATCGTTCTGGAATCTTTCGCAAACTTGGACAGCGGCTTATCTTAAGATTCTTGAGCTTCATCATTGCCCCTTCTTCCACTATCAATTCCTCCAAATACTCTAAAGATAGTAAATGTAGAATGTGCAACTGAGGAAACCCTTGCGAGTAGCAAACCAGTTTTGTCCAGTTGTATGAATTGTATCCCAAGAGAAGCATCTTTAGGTTTGGCAACCACTGAAGTTTAACTATTGAATCTTCCTCGAGATCGGAATTTAACAGACTAAACTTGATGAGGTTCGGTGGAAATTCATGTGGCTCAGGTAGCCTCTTGATCACCCCATCCAAATGGAGCTTGTGGAGATGCTCAAAATGAGAAAGGCTTATGGGTGTTGGAAATACTTGGTTAACCAGGAATTCCAGCGACAAGGATTCAAGGCAGTGCAATCTCTCTATGCTGGAAAGCACCGACTTTAAATGTCCTTTTTCTAGTAGTACAATCTTCAGTCGTCGCAAACCAGTCATGCTGGCTAAACGACCATCTTCTATCCATCTTCCAGCCCCTACATTTGTTAGGGTCCTTAAATTGTTTAAGGTATTATTCAATCTAAAATTCATTACGCCGGCTCCATGGACGAGTAACAAATGTCTCAAATTCTTCAACTTCCAAATAACATTGGGGATACAACACCAACATACGAAACGTACACTAAACGAAACATGATAATCGACTTTAAGTGTCTGTAGATTCTTCAGTTTTCCAATTGATTCAGGAAGAGTGACTTTTTTGAACTTCTTTGTTCTTATTAATACTCCTAGATACCTCAGTTGAATTAGGTTTCCTACAGCACTTAGTGCCTGAGATGGCATGGGAACACCATCTAGGACCATGAGCAACTTGAAATCTTTGAAAATAAATCCAAATTTTGAATACCCTATGTTGAAAAATTGAAGGGACCGTAAGTAGGGGGCATACGGATTTAGAAAAACATACGGATCATCATGTTCACCATGGATTGCAAGCCTTCGACATTTGGTATGTTGTGACGTTGGCGATTCAATTTCTTGCCCGCTATTAATTTCAAGAAAACTTTCCTCTTTCCCCTTGGAGATAGACAAGTCTCTGAGAAGATCATGCATGCGAATGGTTTTTACCCTTCCAAGTGAGGTTAGTGTTCCCACTTGAACCATGCACCTATTAATCAACTCATTTAAGCAATTTTCAGCAACACCTTCTGCGGTTTCTTCCCCTTGTTGTGGTAAGAATCTTTCTACAACCCATAAGTGTATCATCTTTGTTTTCGATATAGAGGAATCCTCAGGAAAAAGACCCAAATGGAGAAAACAAGACTTTAAATAGAAAGACAAATCATTGTAGCTTAGAGCTAAAACTGCAGAAACACGATCTTCATCAATCAGCCGCCATGTGATGTTTTGAAGCACACTTCTCCATTCCTCCGCGGTCTTCCTTTTTGTGGACAATAATCCTCCAAGCACCACCACTGCTAGTGGAAGACCACCACATTTTGCCATCATCTCTCTACCGAGTTTCTCCAAATCACAAGGCATGTGGTCCATTCCCGGGAGTGCTTTCTTGCGGAATAGTTCCAAGCTTTCATCTTGTGTGAGAAATCGTGGCTCAATGGGTTCGCTTCTTGCATCTGCATATAAAGCAACTTCCTTATTTCGGGTGGTGAGCATCACCTTACTTCCCATCTCTGCACTCGGAAATGCAGATTGCATACTATCCCAAACCTCCTTCTCCCAGATATCATCAAGAACCACTAGATACCTCCTATCCTTCAACAATTCATGCAACTTCGATATCAATGCCTCCTCTTCTAGTTTCTTCAAATCCTCCATATTGCAATCGGGACTTACAGCTACAATTATCCTTTGCAGAGTGTCTCTTCTACGGTAATCTTTAGATACATAAACAAATGCTTTGCAATCAAATTGTTTTGTGATATCACAATGATTGTACAACTTTTTTGCAAGAGTAGTTTTGCCCAGACCCCCCATGCCCACAATAGAAACCACACGGCGACACGGGTCCATGCTAGACAGTTGTGTTAGCGATGCTTTGGTATCTTCTACAAGATCAACCAAATCATCTTCCTCGATATTGGGCGATGTCTGTCTCCACCATCGTAGCCTTTCATTTGGGGAAGCACTCGTCCCTTCACGTCCCTCTTGAGCAGTGCCAGTGATTCCAAAATGTTCTTTTTGGCGTGAAATATTTTGGACCCTAGATCGGATTTTTTCAATCTTCTTTCCTGCCTGGTGAAGATTGATTAACTTTGCAGGTATGTTCCATGAACTGTGAGATGCTGCTTCGGCGATGTAAGTTTCTACAACATCTTCAGCATCCAGGGCCACTTCTCTTATTTGAGACACCCAAATGCGAAGTCTTTCATTCTTCTCTTGCTTTGCATCTACATCCTTGAGGAAACTTTGCATCCACCGTAGTTCGTCTCGCAGTTGCTCAACCTTGTCGCCCACACCTTCCAAGAGAAGTGCTTCTTCAGTGATCCAGCTCGTGAGCTTCTCGACGACAGTCGAAACTGCAAACTCAGCCATCTTCACTCTCTGGTCTGATTCTTTTTCTGTATCTTGTTTCCAACAATAAAAATGGCTGGCTCTTAATAATGGAGATTAGTTTTTTCTGGCTTTTGTTTATATGAATGGTTGGTTGCTGTGCTTCACCTATCTATCTGAGTTCCTTGGATTCCCTTAACATAACGTGACAATTGCTTTCGGATAAAGATAAAGTTCCTCATTTGAGTGGGAACAATTGAATTTGAAGGCACTTGCAAAAAAATAACTGTAAAGTGATTGGTGAGCCCCTCCTACAGAATTGTACACTTTTTTTGTTATGGGTCTTTCGACGCACCCACCTTCATCATATTCATATTCAGAGAACCATATTCAAGGAACTTGCAAAGAGTTATCGCTTGGTGGATGCCCACCTACAACTTTTTATACTTTTCAGCACCAATAATGTTTAAACATCTTTTACACAAGGACAGGATGGAGCCTCTGATAAGAACCAACAATGGCGACGTGAAGTGAAAATATTATTATCATCCAGTCCAATTTTAAATGATTTCTATTATTTTCATCCAACGAGTGAAAATAATAAGTCATAATGCATCGCTTTCTTTCCAAATAAAAAACAAGTCATATGCAATGCAAGTATGTTCATTACTTTCAAACGAAACTATATTTCGAGAAAATTAGTAGAGTGACATGCCTTGTTATTTGAGGGACACCCTTTAGGGTCTCCTACGAATTTTTTTTCAACGATCGAAACCATATATATTTTTTAAGTCTATATTTATAGATCATCCTTGAAAAAAATTAGACAAATCGGAAACTGTTTCGATATCCAATTGTGTCCTACAAAATCAATGAACATGGTACTTCAAGAAATTACTAAAATTTCAATAATTCAATTGAGTGGTCAAATGATATCGGATTCAAGTGATTTTTTTGTAGAGATGATCTTTGAATGAGTATCTATAAAAGAGATGGTTTGGATTAGTGAAATACAATACGGAGTGGGCCCTACAAGCAGTGGCGGATCCAGAAATTTTTCAGCGGAGGTGCAATTTTTAAAAGGATAAATAAATCCGAAGAGCCTTTTGCTACTGAAGAAGAAAAACAAAACCAGACCTTCTTCTTGTTGTTGGGTTTGCTTTGCCTTTGCTGAACAAGAAAAGTAAAAACAAGATATTTGTACTTTTTATTCAGAAATTTGTTTGATATCAGCATATTTGTGCAGAGAGGTTTCTGACTGACTGAAACTAAAACAACTTTTTTCTTCATCTTGATTATTATAAAACAAAATCACCATAGATTGTTACTTTTATCAAAATGCATAAAAATAAATAAATAAAATATAAAGGAACTAATTTGTGCATTATTGGAGATGAATTAAAAATAAATAAATAAATTATAAAGGAACTAGTTTTGAATTAATAAATAAAGAGCAGACAACTATAGCATACATCATTAAAATGTCCAGTTGTGTACTACTAAAAACAAAAGCAAGAAAAAGCGTACACAGCAAAGCAGGTACGATAAGTTCCAACGGCAACGTCCACGTGGTCCTATCTTAAGCGCCAAGCAGGCAACCTAACTACGTGGTCTTTGTCGCATAAGGTTGAAAATTTTGAATTCCGAATGGAAAAACGATTAAATTGACGAGAAAAGACTAAATAGAGAAAGGCGGTAAGTGGCATAAAGGTAAATTCAGCTAGAAATGACAAATCACCTGGATTTGGCTGTGAAACTGAAGCACCATTTGCGAACAAGACTCCGAGATCTGGCAAATCCGATCCGGCAAATCCTCCCGGCTAGTGCTACCGCAGTCTCCGATCTGGCAAATCCGATCGCGCTGTGCGTTGTTGGCGCAGCAAACTGAGAAAACATCTTTGAGGCATTATGACGAGCACATGGCGGGCACACCAGCAGAGGGGCAATTTTCAGCTTCTTCCATGGCTTTCCGGCAAGGGGAGCACATGGCGGGCACACCAGCAGAGGGGCAATTTTCAGCTTCTTCCATGGCTTTCCGGCAAGGGGAGGTGCAGCTGCACCTCCTTGCGCCTCTGTGGATCCGCCACTGCCTACAAGGGTATCCCTCAAATAAGCTAATTTGAGGGATCCCTCAATGGAAGCTATATATATATACAGTCCCGATCTCTTGGACCACAGGGGTCCAAGAGATTTATGGTCACTCACCGTTGGATGTAAATTCAATGGTTGACTTGAATCGGGTAATAATCATTTATGTCATATTGCATTTATATATATCATTTTGAATCATTGGATTAATATTCAACGGTGGGTGACCACAATCTCTTGGACTCCTGTGGTCCAAGAGATCGGGACTGTATATATATATATATATATATATATATATATTTAAAAAAAAAAAAAAAAAAACTTTGGCATATTGTAATGAGAGGATCATTAAATAAACTATACCTGTATTTTTTATTTTTTTATTTGTGATTGCAGTATTCCTTGCATACTGAAATAAAATGTAAGCATTAAAATATAATAAAAATTTAAAAAAGAAGAAGAAGAAGAAAGAATATGTCTTTAGATTCAAGCTAAAAAAAATTGGCTTTTAGTAAGTTCAAACCAAGTTTTTGCAATTTTTGATCTAGACCCACTAGCTTTTTATCTCATTTTTATTACCCATAAATTTTCCCATTAAAAGAAGTATGACATTTTTATTTTATTTTTTTAAATACAAGCGATAATCTAAACTATGACTGTTAATGGGTCGAATCTTGATTCAAATTAGATGCAATTAATAGGAGATAAATCTAGTGGCAGGATCGATGATACGATTATATATATAAAGTAAAAAGTAAATAATGGTGAAACATTCAAAATGCCAAAAAAAATAACTTTAGTTAATGCAAACATTAAGAATTGAAAATTTTTAAATAAATTAAAAAAACATATAATGGATCCTACGTAATATATTCACAACTAAGTAATATTTAGGAAAATAATAAAATCATATTAAGGTCCCTTCGTCCTTCCTAACTTCGACCCAAAAAAAAAAATTATATTAAAGCATACACAAATAATAAATAGAATTAATACATGTTTGGGAAACAAAAATAATAGACCCAGAACATAGGCTAAAAACATTATAATACTGAATACATATGGTCTACCTACTATACCATGGGAACATGAGCAACATACCTATACCTATACGAGCATCATAAAGAGTAAGGTTATCTCAAAGCCAATAACAGACCTCAAACCATGTTTGCAATTAAGCACAAATGGCACTACCATATCTGCGATGTCTCTGTAAATTTCCTTGCCGCAATCTTGTCAGGGTTCTTTTTCTTTGCTGCAAATTTCTATTAGGTCCTTTTTGTTACCTACAATTCTAGGATTAAAAGAAGGAAAAGGAATTATGGCTACTTAATGTATGAATACAACCACAGAAACTATTTGGTGACTATTTTTGGAAAACACAAATCAATAATTTATGTGTGGTGGTTTTTTGGTTTGAATTTTGAACACCCCAAGTTTGCAGCTTTGCTTAGTGTTGAGATTCAGTCTTTCCCATTTATGTTGTCTTGATTCAAAGCTCAGCCAAATAAGTTTGGTTCTCAATCCTATTTTTAATTTTTTAATTGGTGGATCAGTATAATTGGCTCTCGATTCCAAGCTCAGCCAGATTCCATATATATATATATATATATATTTTTTTTTTTTTTTAGTATTAGGCAGCCGTTGAATGTATCTAATGGCTAAAATGATTTGTCAATAATTTGGCAAAATAAAATAAAATATTCATATGAATCTTACAAAAAATTTTTTGTGTCATTTGAATTTCAATTTTCACTTAAATTATTAAATAATTAAAAAAAGAAGAAGTCTAATCTGATGTTATCTGACAGAGCACTAAACACATTATAACTTAGTCATTCGTACCAACACTAAAGGTCTTATAATATTATGGATAAACGATTAGTACTCTTCCGAATAGATTAATACTATATGATAGAAATTAATGAAAAAAAGGAAACTGGAGATTTAATGAAAAAAAACGGCAAATATAAATTTTCTTCACTCACTTCATCAGCTCGAAGACCAAACAACAAGCAATACTGTCACTCTTCAATGATTCCGCAAAATAAAACATTAAAGGAAATAATAAATCAAATAATAATCACAAGTTTCCTCAGCTCATACTAAAAATCATTTCTCCAGGAAACCCAATAGAATTTTTTATTTTCTTTACAAATGAAAATTATAACAAAAAAGGAACATAGAAAACACAACACACAAAGCAAATGAAGTCAATTTATATTTTTACAAACACAACTAGTACCGAGAAAGAGTAGTCTTACCTGCACAGAGAGGGAGGAGGAGCCATATGTGTAAACCCAGAAAATCAAAGCCCTAAAATCCTAAACAAAATTAAACATTAAGGAATGCAATAGAAAATGCAAACCATAAACCAAAGTTTGAAAATATATTACCCTATGAAATAGATCTCTGACATTACCCTCTCAAATAAAGCGGGAGATTGATGCAGAGAAACTGAGAGGGCAAGACAAAGATGGAGTTCAAGAGGAGGGAAACTGAGAGGGCAGAGAAAGAGAGAGGGAGTTCCAGAGAAAGGTATCGATTGCGACCTAAAAAAATAGGAGATGGTTCGAGAGTAACAAGATGGAGTCAGAAAAAGAGTGCAGGGGGGAAAAATTGGAGGGAACAAGATGCTTTATTATTTTTAATAAAGCAAGTATTCTAAAAATAAAAATAAAAATAAAAATAAAAATAAACTACTTTTAGCGGTATATTTGGATCTTTTTAGATAATTTTCACCAGTTAGCCTCTTGCCATGGCAAGCGGAGTCCTAGGGCAGCCTCCCCCCCCTAGCAAAGTGTGTTTTCAGCAGTTTAGACTTGCCATGACAAATACTATTCATTTTTTAAATTTTTTTCACAACTTAAACAATTAATTTGGATAATATTTTTGGGTTCCTACGTGTCAATACTATTCATATCGGATAAGATTTTCGATTTCAAATTTCAGATAAATTTAAGATAAATTTCAAATTTCATATACATTTCAAAATTCAAATTTCAGATAAATTCAAAATGTCAAATTTCATATACATTTCCAAATTCAAATTTCAGATAAATTTTAAATTTCATTTGAATTTCAAATTTCAGATAAGATTTTCACCCTCTAAGATTACGCCACGTATCATATCTATATGTCTAAATTTTTCTATAAAACCAAAGGCTTAGCTCATACCTCCCACATCAGATCTTCTCTACATTTTCATTTCTCAGATTTTAGATTTCATTCTCCATTTTCAATGGCAGACATGCAAAAGGTTTTGGAGAGGCAAGAGCCAAAAAGGAGAGAAAGAATGCGTTGACGAGCTGCAAGCAAAAGGGCGTAGAGAGAACTAGATGAGCAACTTGGCATGGTCTTTGCTTTGCTGGAGGAAGAAAACCAGAGCCGCCGTGGTCACGAGAAGGCCGTGCCCTGAATGTGGACAGACATAGACATTCTCGGGGTAAGAATCTTCTGGAAGATTTTTTATCCCACATTCTCTGTACTCTGATGTTCATTTTCGAGCGAGATATAGAATGCAACCTCATTTGTTCAATAAAGTCATGCATGATATTTGTAATTATGATGAATACTTTGTTCAAAAAAAAATTTGTGCTGGAAATTTGGGGCTTCTTCCCTAGCAAAAAGTTCATAGCTGTGATACGAATGTTGGCGTGTGGGTCATCTGCTGATCCGGTGGATGAGATTGTCCGGATGGGGATATTCACTATTTTGGAGATCTTGGTGCGATTTTGTGATGTAGTGGAAACGCTGTGCACCAGGGACTACCTGCGCAGACCTACGCTCAGGGACCTGCAACGGCTTCTAAAAAAAGCTGAGTCTCGTGGATTTTCTGAAATAATTGGTAGCATTGACTGCATACATTAGCAATGGAAAAATTGTCCAACTGCTTGGCAAGGGGATTATGGCAATCGGAAAGGGCAGAAAAGCATCATCCTCAAAGCAGTTGCTGGTTTTAATACATGGGTTTGGCACACCTTCTTTGGAGTTGCCGGCTCTCAAAATGATTTGAACGTCCTGGGTCAATCCCCGGTGTTCAATGATGTTCTGAGAGGTAAAAGCCCAAATATCATATATCAAATCAATAATACCGTCTATCAGAACGGGTATTATCTAGCTGATGATATCTACCCGAGGTGGACAACATTTGTGAAATCAATTCCACATTCCCGATCCCATAAGGAAATTTTTTTGCTGCCTATCAAGAGGGGTGCAGAAAAGATGTGGAGAGGTGCTTTGGTATTCTTCAAGCCCAGTAGGCTATTATCAGGGATGCGGCACGTCTATTTGACGAGGGTGTGCTTAGGAGTATAATGATGACTTGTATCATCCTCCACAACATGATTGTGGAAGATGAGTATGATTACGATGCTGATGAAGTGTATGAACCAGATCCCATGAACACGCCCTTAACACGAATTTATGAAAAACCCATGGGGCCAAATGGAGAACCAGTGCAGCATGATCCGTTGGTTAGAGACGGTAGTTTCTTGCCTCGTATGATTGAGCGCTACACGGAGATGCAATCGTCGTATATTCATGAACACCGTCAAGTTGACTTGATGGAGCATTTGTGGGCGGTGAAAGGCAATGAAAATGAATGAAGTGAAGTGAAGATGTTTTTTTAATGTATTATGTTTATGTTGTATTTTTAGTTATGCTTTATTGTTTTTTTATGCTTTAGTTGTGGTTTGTTTATTTTTTATGATTTGGTTGTGGTTTGCTTTTTATGTATGGAATGTTTTGAATAAAAAGGAATTTTGTTGAATATTTTCTTTATTCACTAAAAGAAAATCAATACAACTCATAAAATAAAATACATGAATTACCACTAATTTTTTAAACAAAACAAAAAATACAATGAAATGAAAGGCAAGCAAACTAACTTAATGGTACAATGAAATGAAAGGCAAGCAAACTAACTTAATGGTTTTGATCATTTAACCAATCCGTGTTGCTAGGTCCATCGTCACGAAAAAGTCTTCGTCTCATAACATCCCTTCGTTCTAGCTTCCAAAATTGTTTTGTTTCAGGGGACATATGGCTTGTATCCATGGCCATGGTTTCCCGATCCTTTTTTTCAATCTTTTCTTGGAGTACAGACTCCCTTCCCTTTCTTTTGCATATTCTACATCAATTGCCCTATCGTGCTCTTGTTGTTTCATGTCCATTTCAATTCTCATGGCTTGCATCTTTGAAAGTTCCTCCAAAAATTTAGATGCATTCTTGGTAGAATTACTCCCTCTCTTCGCCTTCGCCGCCTTACTCCCAATAGGCCTAGGCTCCTTTTCAATAGGCGAGTCTTGACTCATCGGGGAATCCATAGGTGAATCCGATGCCGGTGTCTCATGGAGTGGCGTCTCGTTCAAGACTACCGTCGGACCCGTTGGAATAATTTGGAATCTCTTACAATTCTTCACCACCTCCCAACATAGGGTATGGTTGAAACTTTTTTTGCCTTGCCAGTTGCACCAAAAAACATTTGTGCTTGCATAATCTATTAAAAAAAAATGAAAATGCAAGAAACTTTAAAAAATATTGGCAATGCAACAAGTATTAAAAAAAATAATGAAAACGCAAGAAACTTTAACAATTTATTAGAAAATGCAAAACAAAATATAAATATTGCAAGAAGCATTCATATTAATATTGGAAATACAAGAAATATTAACAACATATATAAAATGCAAGAAACATTTAAATAAAATTTAATATGATATAGAAATTAATAAAACAAAAAATACAAATAATTTACCTCATTGCTACCCCGCTCCTATGGTTGTCCATCGCTTTTGTTAAGGCATCTCTCCATTTCCCTAACCCTTTGTTAAGAATTTTCTACATACTAGATAATGCCTGATCCGTACGGGTCAAACCAATTACCCTATCACAAAATTCCTGATGAATTTTTTTCCACATACGATAGAATTTAATCTCATTGCCCGTTATGGGACAATGACTAACTTGGAGCCAAGCCTCATACAAGCTAACATCTTCCATCATGCTCCATGCCCCTCCGGTTTCATTAGAAGAATCCATAATATGATAGAGAAAAAAATAACTTGAAAGTGAAAAAATATTGAGTAGAAAGTGAATAATAGTAGAAGGAGAATAAAATGTATGAGGAGTTGGTGTTAAAAGTGAAGAGTATTGGTTGGTATTTGTAGAAAAAAAAATTTCAGTATTTTTTGAGTATTTTTTTAAAAAATAATTCGATTTTTTTTCATTTTTTTATTTGGAAAAAAATTGGTTGCCGTTGGATTGCTTGAAAAAGGGGATCGGAGAGCCTAGAAGGAGCCACGTGGAAGAGAGCCGTTGGGGGAGGCAGTTTCGATTTTTTTATTCGGGAAAAAATGGCTGCCGTTGGATTGCTGGAAAAAGTGGATCGGAGAGTCCAGAAGCTAGCCACATGGAAGAGTGCCGTTGGGGGACTGTAGCGGCCAACGTTAAAAAAATTTAAACTCTAGCGCTGACGTCAGTTCTTGCCCTCGGGCTGGAGCTCGGGCCAGCCCAATTTGCTAAGCCTCGCTCCTTGCCCTGGCAGATCTTTATTGCTAAAAACACCATTTTGGGTTTCCCCCCACCCTCCCCTTGGGCCCTTTGCTGGAAATGCTCTTAAGTTTAGAAAATAGTTTCTTTAAGACAAAAAAAAACATTAACAACATGTCGTTTTCTTTTACAGAAGTTTCTGGTCTCTTGGGTTTGCGTTCGTCGCTCTCTCTCTCTCTCTCAACCATTTCAGATCTGCATGCAAATTGCGATTCCCCTCATCAAACGAATTTGATAGCATATTGCCAAGCCCTTGTGAAGTTTCCAACGGGTTGTTGAATAGATAATGGCTACTGAGTTTGATGTTTGTCAATTTGGTCACTTTTTTTTTTTTTTGCCAGTTCTCTCTCTTCATCTTTCTCCCTCTTCTTCTTTTTCCAAAGAGAGATTTCAGGGGAGGAGGGCTGAGAGATTTCAGGGGCTAGAGGAGATAAGGGTAGGCTGTTGTGGCTATGTTCGCCGGACATGGGTGCCTGGGAGGGGCGTCGGGCGATGGGGAGGGAGATGGAGTAATTAGAAAATGACTGAGGTAGTCACGTGTGAAAAGCAACCCACAACGACCGGTTTCCCAGGTTTTTTAGGTGCTTTTATTGGGTTTTTTTTTTCTTTTCTCAATTTATTCTGGACCATTGGATCAAATAATTCAAATCTAACGGTCCAATCTAACAAGTTGATATATATTAGAATTTTGGTGTAAATGGATCGTTACGAGTTTTGGGAAGGAATATATATCTTTGCTGGTATGGTATCTAGTGGTTGAACAATTCTGTAACCAAACTTTTATAGAAAATGTTTGCGAACAGAATTTTCAATAGGGAATTTAAACCCACGCAAACAACTTCTATTAGGAAAAACCAAAGAAACAACCTGCAAAACAACAAAGAGGACGGACCAGCAAACAAGCTCTCAGCACAAACTCTTCAATCCAATCCAATGTCCAACAGTGAAAAACAGATGTGCAACAACAAAACAAACATCCTCAGCGATAATTAATTACGCAAGGAAAGTTCCACCGAAGAATTGTCCAACAATTCTACGTTCCTGAAGTATCTATCGCCATGAAATTTAATCGACACTCCTGAACAGCGGCTTACCTTCAGATCCGTGATCTTCTTCATTGCCGAAGCTTTCACTATCAACTCCAAATTTCGCATATCTTCTATATGTAGAATGCGCAACTGAGGAAACCGTCGCCTGCAAACCAGTTTTTTGCAGTCGAATGAATAGGCTCCCAAGAGAAGCATCTGTAGGTTTGGCAACCTCTCAAGTTTACGTATTGAGTCTTGGTCGAGATAGGAATTTAACAAACGTAGCTTGATGAGGTTCGGAGGAAATTCGCGCCTAGCAGGTAGCTTCACTATTTTCCCATCCAAATGGAGCTTGCGGAGATGCTCAAAATGAGAAAGTCTTAAAGGTGGTGGAAGTGATTCGTTTTCTCTGAATTCCAGCGACAAGGATTCAAGGCAGTGCAATCCCTCAATGTTGGAGAACACAGAGTTTAAATTTGCCTCTTTCAATCCTACTATCTTCAGTCGTTGCAAATTAGTCAAGTTGACTAAACCACCATCTTCTATCCATCTTCCACTCCCTAAATTTTTTAGCGTCCGTAAATTGCTCAAGGTATCCAGTCTAAGATTCGTAGGGTTGGTTCCAGAAAGGAACAAATGCCTCAAATTCTTCATCTTCCAAATAACATCAGGAATGCAATTTTCTAGTTTAAGTATCAGTAGATTCTTCAATTTTCCAATCGATCGAGGCAGCTCGAAAGCGAACCTAGCCCAGCTCTTTAATGATCTCGCATGCTTAAAATCAGATTTATTTACTAATCCTAGATACCTCAGTTGAACTAGGTTTCCTACTGCACCTAGTGCCCGGGATTGCGCGGGAACACCATCTAGGACCCTAAGCAACTTGAAATCCTTGTAAATAAAGCCAATTTCTGCATGTCCTATCTTGAAAAATTGAAGGGAGCGTAAGTAGGGGGCATACCGCTTTAGAAAAACATACCGTTTATCTTCAACATGGATTGCAAGCCTCCGAGATTTGGTCCGTTGTTCAAATTTGTGCCTACCATAAATTTCAAGAAAACACTCCTCCTTCCCCTTCGAGACAGAGAAGTCTCTGAGAAGATCATGCATCCGAATAGTTTTAACCCTTCCAAGTGAGGTTCCCACCTGGACCATGCACCTATCAATCAACTCGTTTAAGCAATTTTCAGCAACACCTTCCGCCACTTCTTCTCCTTGTTGTGGTAAGAATCCTTCTGCAACCCACAAGTGTATCAACTTTCTTTTCGATATAGAGGAATCCTCGGGGAAAAGACCCAAATAGAGAAAACAGGATTTTAAGTGGAAAGGCAAATCATTGTAGCTTAGAGCTAAAACTGCAGAAACGCGATCTTGACCAATCAGGCGCCAGTTGATGTTTTGTAGCACGCGTGTCCATTCCTCTGCAGTCTTCCTTTTCGTGGACAACAATCCTCCAAGCACCACCACTGCTAGTGGAAGACCACCACATTTTGCCATCATCTCTCTTCCGAGTTTCTCCAAATCAGAAGGCATTTCATTCATTCCCGGGAATGCTTTCTTGCGGAACAGTTCCAAGCTTTCATCTTGTGTTAAAAATTGCGGCTCAATGGGTTCGCTCATTGCATCTGCATATAAAGCAACTTCCTTATTTCGGGTGGTGAGCATCACCTTACTTCCCATCTTCCCATTTGGAAATGCAGATTGCAAGCTATCCCAGACCTTTGTTTCCCAAATATCATCAAGAACCAGTAGATACCTCTTCTCCTGCAGAAACTGATGCAACTTCAATACCAGCTCCTCCTCTTGTAGTTTCTTCAAATCCTGTATATTGCAATCAGGATTTACCTCTACAATTATCCCTTGCAGAGTGTCTCTTCTACGGTAATCTTGGGATACATAAACAAACGCTCTACAATCAAATTGTTTCTTGAGATCACTATGATTGTACAATTTTTTGGCAAGAGTAGTTTTGCCGAGACCTCCCATGCCCACAATAGAAACCACACGGCGACGAGGCTCCATGGTAGATAGTTGTCTTAGCAATGCTTCGGTATCTTCTATTAGACCAACCAAATCATCTTCTTCGATATTGGGGGATGTCTGTCTCCACCATCGAAGACTTTCATTTGGGGAAGCACTCGTCCCTTCATGTACCTCTCGAGCAGTGCCAGTGATCCCAAAATGTTCTTTTTGGCTTGAAATGTTTTGGACCCTAGATTGGATTTTTCCAATCTTCTTTCCGGCCCAGTAAAGATTGATTAACTTTGCAGCTATGTTCCATGTACTGTGAGATGCTGCTTCTGCAATGTAAGTTTCTATAACATCTTCGGCATCCAAAGCCACTTCTCTTATTTGAGACACCCAATTGCGAAATCTTTCATTTTTCCCCTGCTCTGCATCTGCATCCTTGAGGAAACTTTGCATCCATTGCAGTTTGTCTCGTAGTTGCTCAACTTTGTCACCCACACCTTCCAAGAGAAGTGCTTCTTCAGTGATCCAGTCTGTGAGCTTTTCCACGACAGTCGAAACTACAAACTCAGCCATCTTCTCTCTCTCTTGTTTCCAACAATAAAATTGTTATGGTATTAGAATGGAATTGTTTTAGAGGTTTTAATTCATATGAAGCTTCGTTACCTTTTCTATGCATGCATGGTTGATGAATTCCTTTGTTTGCTTCACCGGTACACCTATCTGGGTTACTTGATTCCCTCTAACTAACGTAACCTTTGGTTCAAGAATACATTCTATTTCTTTCTTTCTGAACTACATTTCCCACATTTCAAATACATCATCCATTCGACAATCCTTCAAGCCACTTTGCAAAGTATCGCATTGCTGACCAGTTCATGAAACACAATAAAGGTAATTGGTAGCTTTGCTTCACCAGTTCACCTATCTGGGTTCCTTTGATCAACTTCTTTACAGCTTTATAGTTTTGCTGCTTTCCTTTACCCATCACTTTGGTTTACGAATCCAATTTATCGCTTTCTCCTTTTAAAATTATGTCTATACTTGGTTTTTTTTTTTTTTTTTTTGGGCCAAAGTTAGAAAGAGGGAGTACTTGGGTTGGCCCTAGACTCTGTTTCATTTCCTCGATGTTTTCTTTTTAATTAACCTAGCAATTATTTATATTTATGCATACCATTGAAGTTATGTAGTAACTATGTCTCAGAAATTAATTAATAGGAAATGATCTTATTACTGAAAATCTCCCTCTATATATCTCCAACACAATCTGATGAAAGTAGGAGGGTTCAGAACCAAAGCACTTCTAGCAAATAATTAGTTGATAGAACATTTGTTGATTTGTTGAAGATACTATCTTGAACACTATCACTATATATAGGTAAATCTAATTCCATTTTTATTATAATCAAGCACAAAAGCGAAATACAAGTAAGTTTACATGAAGATCTCCCATTAGCAGTCGATCAGTTACAAATGACCGGGCATGAAAATTTCACATCCATGCAGGACACATTTAACAGATAAAAAAAGGTGGTCCCCAAGCCTCATCTGTCTATTTTTTCCCTTTTTTCATATTGTTAAAAAAGAAAATATTCAAAAAGGAGTGGGAGAGATGCTGGGCCAGGGCAAGCATACCTAAAAACCCTATGGTCAGCACATGAGAGTTGAAAGCATCAGAAAACTACTAGAACCAGCTGCCAAACCACTTTTGTTTTTTAGCCACCACTTGCAGCCAGGAACTTCCTCTTGCTAACTGGCTCTTCAAGCAACACCACCACATCTGTCACCTTCTCAAACAGTTCCTCTAGCTGATTAACGCTGAACTTCCGATAATCCAGAGGTTTTTTGTACCTTTGCTGGTAGATCGCCTCAAAGCAGCCCAAGAAAATCCGACAAGAGTAGCTGACAAGAATCTCTTGCAACTCATATTTGAAATTCTCAATACTGCGGTCATCAATTTCACATTTATCTCCTGTTCCCACATTGGTCTTCCGTTGCTCATCATGTTCTTCTGCAACAACTCTTTCCTCCTCTGAGAACTCATCTGATGAACCATTGCCTGTAGTAATATCCATGCAATCTTCTTGAGTCCCCTTCCCTTTCTTATTATCCTTCTTTGACAAAACCAAAGGCTGTGCACTTGGGCCTGTTTTCCAGTTTCGGAGGTAGACAAATCTCTTGTTCCCTTTTCCCTCCACAGACATTGTGTCACCCAGCTTCTTGAACAGATTTACAAGCTTGAACGCGCCATACTCTGATACATAAAGAGGCCTTCCGAAAACTTTCTGATACTCAGAAGGAACTCTGATAAGAGGCAAGCAACCTCCTGAAAGTTCAAGCAATTTTACAAGCTGTCCCTTCAGACCATTTAGGTCCCCTGGCTGAACCCACCAAGTAGATTCATTTTGATCGCCAGAAATTAGAGGTCCAGCAGAAACTTCATTGAGACCAGACGGGAGACTGTGTGACCTTGAAGCAGTAGGACAGCAAGGCATCATTAAGGAACTACTGTTGAATTCAGATACTGATTGTGAGACTATTGAAAAATCTCTTGAGTTGTAATAGCTTTGTGATACTCCCCTATATAAGATAGCTTCTTCTTCATTTTGGATATCTACATTATCATTGATGTGGCAACCCATGAAATACCCAGAAATATCAGAGTGACCCCCGCGAGGATGCATTAAAACCTTAGTAGCAGGCACAAAGCCTTCTCCACGAGCCACACTAGGCCAGTCCCACACAAACTTACCAGCATTGCTGAGAGCAGATGAAACACCAACTCCAGAAGGGATTACCAGGATCACAATATATCCACGTTGCCCAAGTATATGAAGCGCTGGAGCAAAATCAACATCCCCAGAGATCAGCATGATGGAAGAAGGTGGAGGATTGTCAAGGGCAAACAGGAACATATCAACCAAGATAGCCTTGTCAGCAGCATCCTTTCTTCCATTTGGAACATCAATTAGTTTAACACCAGTTCTCTGGCATCCCTCGCGAAGTCGCCTGGGGAACGCATTAAAGTCCCCATAAGCAGAAAACGTCATAACCGCTCCTTTAATTACAGGATGCACCTGCAAAGCCATTCTGATATTACCAGCTACATCTTCAGGACGGACATCACTAGGAACAGGGCAGTTCTCAATATCCCAAAGGATAGCCACAGGACCATCAGAGAAGCTTCGGCTGGGCTGGTTTGTTGGAGCTTGAAGCATGTTTGTATTTGAATCTGATATATGTGCTCCTCTTTGCTCTAACGGTTCTGAACGCACTATTGATGTAGATGTATTTGGGCAAGCCATCACAGTTCAAAACTCAAATGGTCCTGCTTAGACAAATAAAAGAAAACAGAATTAGAATGGTCCTCGAAAGAATTATAAACAACAAAATGAACCAAAAGCAAAAAACTGCATCCCAGAGTATACAAAATCCTAATACTTGAGCATAACTGATGCAGGGCAGCGACTATAAGCTGCTGTCCAGCGAAACAATCCCAAAATACAGAGAATAGAAGGATAAAGCAATAGAATTGAAGTTGGAACAACGATAATTGAGTTCTATCTAGGGCAAAAAACCCAATAGAAACTCTATATACTAAAGTCTTGAATTATATTCATAAAAGTTTTAAAAAAATGAATACAAGAGTCTCTCAATAGCCTATTTATACTAGAGTAAAGCAGCCTAGCATTCCTATTTCTGGTTTATTAAGAAAACCTAATTGACAAAGGAAATTAAAAGCAAAACAGGAAATGAAACCAACTCCTAGTAAGAATAGGAAAGAAAAAAACCTAATAATTTAAAATAACTAGAACCCTAGCCCAGTTGACTAACAGGCGCAAGAACTCTTAAACAGCAATGTGGATGCTCCTGCATCAATAACTCTTCTACTATTTTTGAAAAGTTAGGATTGAAGTTATACCCAATTGGTTTGCTTAGCTGGAACTTTATAATATTCAAAGTCGCAATTGGCATAAAACTATACAGTCACTACTTGTCAAACGTTGGTTATAATCTAAATGCCGCAGCATAAGGTCTGTTTCAAATTAAACCAAACTGGTTTGTTGAACTGGAATTCGAAAACCAAGTAGGCTTTAGGCTTGCACTTTAAAGGTTTAGACCGTTAAAAGTGAATAGACAACTTAAAGCGAATGCAGTGTACGATGTTGCCAAGAAACTATTCTCATAGTGCTGTCATTTTCTTGTTTTGTTACTCTTTCTTCTTAGTAGAATATAATAATTAATCAGTTATCCAATAGTGGACTTAACATTGAAATCTTAATTTGAGTGAGTAAGAAATAAAATAAACAGAAGACAGTTAATGAAAACTAGCCATCAACCACCTTATCCCCCTCCATCTCACCCATCACCTTCTATCTGTCTCTAAACTCTCTGACAATCAGAATCTATGTTAAAAATCACTCTGTCTTTAGCCCTTAATCAGATTATTTTCAGTCTCTAAGTCTCTATTGTCGATTCCCATTCAAGCTTGATCCACTGTGCAACTCTAAGCTCAAAGGTAATGAAACCTTCAATTGTTAGATTTGCTTAAGCTTCCTTATTCTTTCTAGATTTTCCTTTGGTTTTTTTTTTTTAAAAATAATGGTAAATATCATTCATAAGCTCTGTATAAAGACTAAAACTATTACTGGTATTTGATTGAAGTTTAAATTATTATTTTCAGTGCAATGTGCTTGTAAGCATTGAGATCGGTAACTTTTAATACCAGATGTATACACCATACTTTGAAGCTGTCCTATTAATCATAGCTTGTGCAACAGTACAACAAATAAGCAAACTTTCAGATTGAATTCTAAATTGCAATCCATCAACTTCAACCAAGTTCCAGCCTACATAAGGACTCCGTTTACTAACTGAGAATCTTGCAGAATTCACAGAACCGTAAAAATTTTCTAATCATGTGTTGTGTGCCCAACTTATTATCCAAATCCAAAAGTGGCAGATAATCCCTAAATCAATCTATATTCCATAATCAGATAAAAATCATCATAGGAAATTTAACACCATAGATAGAATTCTAAATCAAAATTTAAACAACAAAATTCTAGACAAAAGGGTACCTCATATTTTGGCTGCCGCTCCTCTTCAAAGTACGATTGCTTCCCCAAAAGCCCAAAAACTTAGATCCCAAAGACCAAAGCGACTGGATAATTATCAGAGAGAAATCTGAAATCGGACAAAAACCCACAAAAATTCGAACCACAAAAACAGAAATTGATTAGATATATCGGAAACTTGGGAAGAAGGAAGGCTTCTGGATAATGGGTATTTGTCTTGGGGATTTATCAGAGAAGCTGAGATTTTATAGTTTTTTCTTTCTTTCTTTTTCCTAAGGAAAGCGGTGAGAGACTCAGAATTTATATAACACTTTGATTAAGAGTAGGGACTGACTAAAACTCATACCTACTTTTTGATTTTCAGCAACAACAATAAAACTGTAGATTTGGGCTTTTGAAGATGAAGCCCAGAGAAGGAGTGTTGATTGTGATTTTGGGGGGGTTTTTACTGCCACTGAAAGTCGAGAGAGAATACCAGATTATACAGAGAGGCTTTTGAGTTGGAGGCTTCACAGCTTTTGCCTTTTTTGGGGTTATAAAGGTTTCTTGTTTCTGATTTTTGATAGATTTTCACGCGTATTTTAAAACCGACATTTTGGACAAGATTTTTTTGCTCAGATTGACATCTGAAAAAATGCGTGCATTATATGGACGGCTCAGATTCCTTGCCTTTCCCGTCCTTTACTTCTCTTTCTTTTGTAAGCGGTCCTAAGATGAGATAGATTTCATGGGTTTTCGAAGAGGTTTCCTTTTCTATTAGATAGTATGAAAATATTACACACATCAACTCTTATTTCTACTCTATCACGTGCGGCGGATTTCTCGAAAAAACATTGCTCGACTCTATTTTGGCTTCTTTTAAAAAGTTTATCTCTCCTTTGGCTTTTTTCAAAATCTCCTTAAAATCATTATGTAAGATATGTGTAGGACATACTCTATATAAGAGAGCTAGGAAACTTAAAGGTGTTTTAATCTCCGTTAATTGGTAAGTATTTAAGGGTTGTTTTAATACCCAAATAATTCATTCCATCAAATTAGGAAGACAATACATCATCATCAAGGGAAGAGAACACACAATTTGGTCTTTTCTTGGACAGTGTAAACCTAATTAGATGATGAGAAATATTCTTTATCATATTGTACATATGAACCTTTAATTAGCTATATATTCTTGTTACGTGTTGTTTAAATTCACATCTTGAAAATATAAACATTTTTTCTAGCAACGTAAGTTTGGTAAGAGAATGTTGCCCACTACAAAATAAGAGGACTGATTATAGTAAAATGAGAAGTTTCAAAAAGATACTTAAAGGGGAGATGTGCCCTTTGCTTAATAATAATGCCCTGAGTAAATCTAATGCCATAAATGGGTGTTCAATAGAGGTCACGCCATTATCAAGATTCAAGAGGGATGCCTCATTACTCTCTGAGTAATTATTACTGTTTAGGAAATGGGGAGCACAATAATCAAACTTGTAAAGAGCTGCTTTTTTTTTTTTTTTAAAGTCGAAGGATGAAATTTTATTTCGAAAAACTCACCCAATAGAATGGTACAAATACAACAATACAAGCAACCTAGCAAGGAAGCACAAATCTAATCTGCAATATCATATGAACATGAGCAATAGACTACCCCAGATAATGATATAAACAAATAAACAAAATTAAAATTTGATAAAAACTAACAAAATTAAACATAACAAAAAAAACCATAGAAAAGCACAAGCACCACCAAACAACCACCATAAACCAACAACACTCAAGGCAAAACAAATAGAACCATCAAGACATGGAGGAGGTGGTGCAAGCACCCGAGCCGTAGCAGTGTCATCATGGCTCTACACACCTTCCAAGATTATCGTGAGAAATCGCTTTGCGGGTTATCTGCTACAACAAAGGAAGCAGGAATCAATTGGAGAACAACCAAGGGATGACACTGAGAGGAATGGAATGGTAGAAATTTTGGGGAACATCAAAGATAGGAGGCATGAAGCCACAGCAGAGAGGCATAATGCCCCAACAAAGAGGCAAGAAGCCCCAAAAACGAGTAGGAAAGCTCAAGCACAAACCGCAAAAGACAATCAAAAACCAGGGAAGAGCGATGGGGGGAACGGTAGAGACCTTCTCCCCCACAAAGAGCAGATGCGGCGCTGGATCTGGAGAGCCCAAGTTTTGCTAGGTCACTTGTTAAGAGTTCAATCTCAACTCGGCAGTTGTAAAGAGTTCAATCTCAACTCGGCTGTTGTAAAGAGTTCCAATCCTAGACCTACCTCATAGGGTTATTGCAATAGTAAGATCAGCAAATAATACTCACACTAGACCTCACGATATGCAACAATAATTAGCAACATGGAGCAGAGCAACATGGCCACTTGCATATATCAATGTAATGGGAATGCTGTACGAAATCTGCAACTAGATTTGTTCCAACATGAAGAAATTGATACACAATTCTGCCACATGGGAGGACCAAAAAACCAATTTGGAGATCAACAATCAACCTTGTTTTTGTTTCAAATGAATCATTAACTCTACTATCACCAAACACTGTTCAAGCCAATAAACTGGGGGTGAACAATCAGCCAACTTTTAGTTACAGAAATGTCTCACTATTTTCGGCCAATGCCTCAAATATAACAATGCCAAAGAGGAGGTGCAAGAAACGATGGAAACTAAGTAAGACCTAAACTGGTAAGGAACTAGGCATATGTCTAAGATATATGTACAACCTGTATAATCCCATTTGAATACTCAAGTAGTAGGAAGTGAGAAATCAACTCTACTGCTGATTGTTGTCAACTTCTCTGGCACGAACCAGTCAATGGTTACGACTTCAGGACCCTCTCAATGGCAGCAACATAGAACTCCTTGGGCATGGTACCAACCACAGTGTCACATTTCTTCCCATTCTTAAACAGCAAAACTACAGGTACAGCCTTAATTTCATTGTCCTCAGCAACCTGCAGATCAACATCTGTGTTGAGCACAAAGCATTTAAGCTTCCCAGCATATTCAACCGCAATTTCATCAATCACCCGGTGCACCATCCTACACGGCCCACACCAGCTTGCGTAAAATTCAACAAGGACAGGTATTTCACTGTTGATGACTGATTTCTCCCAGGAGTCTCCGGTAACCGCTGCAGCTGCATACACACAACTTGATACAGTTAAGAGGGGGCATCCATCATAGTCGACCATATCTAGCAAAAGATTATAAGCAATATGCTAATATAAAAAATTGACATGGGTGGGGAGAGCAATAACATATTCATATTGTGCCCCAGGAGACACACCTACAATTTTTCCAACCCTTGATGATTTCTAAGAGACACAAACTCATAATTTAATAATTTAATATCCCAAATATACAAACACACCAATATCTCTCAAGGAAATCTCAAGATAAACAAAAAATCTAGAGGGATCTAGTCTTACCACTTCACACTACATATGTATGCAATCAACTAATCTATCAATCAATTTTCATATATTTATGCAATCACCAAGAGAGGAAGATAACCCTACATCCTACCATTCAAAACCGAATTTAAGCATCAAAGGGAAGTTTTGGGACCAATTGTTGGATACCCAAATGCTAATATGCCTTGAGGAAACTAAAAATCCGTCACAAAGCAAGCGACTTATTGCCACAATAGAAAACACTCTGCATCCATAAAAATAACTCGTAAACAGATAAATCAATCAACTAATCAACCAACCATAGAGCACACAAGAAATGGAAGGCTTAATGGATTAGATCTACTATGAACATTAACAAATAAAAGAGGAGAAGGATCAGAAATTACCTTTGGATTCGCGCAGAGAAAAGATTGTGAGGCTGCGAGGAGGAGCATTTGGAAGGCCAATAAGCCCCCTTTTGGGCTGCAACCGGAAAGGAAATGAGAGATTCCGCGAAGGGTTTAGGTGAGAGTGGGAGAGGAAAGGCGAGAGCATTGGGTTATGTAGGGCACGCGAGCGCAATGAAGTTGAACAGTGGAATGTGGAGGCAGCCATGGTAGCTGAGCAGCACCAGCAGCGAGATGCAGAGAGACTGAGAGTGAGAGATTGAGAGAGCTGATGAAAATGGTGGGGATTCGTGTGAAGAAGTAAAATAACAATTTGGGCAGGTTTTTTTTTCTGATGATCTAGTGACAGTGATTGGTGGAGAATAAGACAAATGCGGGACCCACTTATTGTTTTTTATTGGGAAATTGATGGTTGAATTATGCGGGAAAAATATATAGAAACGTTAAAAACAATTGCACGCCCGGTGGGATTCGAACCCACAATCCTTTGATTAGAAGTCAAATGCCTTATCCATTAGGCCACGGGCGCTCTTGTATGCTAACCCATACCTCAAATACTATAATAACAACTTGAACCCTAACTTTACAATTAATTTTTTATTTTATATTTTGCTGTAAACTATTTCTTTGGATTTTTTGTTTCCTTTGTACAAGCAATAGTCTACGCTACTCTGATCCATGAGAAGGGGGGACTCGAATTTGTGTGCAAGGGGACAAACTCACTACCTTGTCAACTGACCTAACTCACATATGCATTTCTTTTGATCTCCGAATGAGAAGATATTGAAGTCGGAACCTCTTCTAACATTTGTTATATCAAAATACAACTAGATAAAAGACCCACATCCAACTGGCGGAATTGTGATCATATCTCAAATTGTATTTTGAATGCAACGGTTCTCATCTTTTTGATATATCATCCGAATCAAAAGCTCTTGATATAAAATGAATATGCATCAAGGCACTTTGTGTTTTAGGAAAACAACAAAAAGTGGTTGGATTGTAGAGGCTCATACGGTCATACCCATGTCGAGACTTTATTCTTATCCTTTCAACTAAAGAAAGTGGTTGGATGGTTTTTATTTAGTGAGAAATTTGAGGGGAACATTTCAAGAGAACAACATTTGAATGAACAAGGACCAAGCATTTTGGCTGCTATTTCTTTCACAGAGATTCATTGTATTACTACAACATTACATTCTGAATACACCGTACTTGGTTTCTTCTGGGTCACGGTTCATAGAAGCAGAGATGGAGAGGCCTATGACTTTTCTCGTGTCGGCCGGATCGATAATTCCATCATCCCACAGCCTTGCCGTGGAGTAATAGGAGTTTCCTTCCCTCTCATATGCCTCCACTACCTTTGCCTTGAATTTTTCCTCTTCTTCCTTGTCCCACTGCAATACATGCACATGACACAGATAAATAAGAGAACACAGTGATTGTTTCTTAAACCAAGCTTTTATCATAGACGTAATTATAACCTCAATTCCTTGCTTTTTCTTGTTGCCCCTTTCTATTTGAGCAAGGACACCAGCTGCCTGAGCATTTAAATAAAAATATGTCAATCTATGCCTAAGGAAGCTGTTAGTGAAAAGTGATGCAACTCAGGGAATGAACTATACGTGCTATGAATTGGATAGAAAAACAGATCTATTGGGATATGCAAAGTCGAGAAGATAATGCAATAAACATAAAATATACTAAAAAACAAATCACACATATGTTGTATGGAAAAGGTCACCTGAGCACCACCCATCACAGATATTCTGGCATTCGGCCAAAGGTACATGAAATCAGGACTATAAGCACGACCACACATTGCATAATTGCCAGCACCAAAGCTTCCACCAACAATGATAGTAACCTTGGGAACCTGTAAACATTAATCACTAAAATTAGACAAGTAAATCTTAATTCTTCCTTTCTCTCCTATTGCTATTTGAGATTCATAATTAATTCAGTCATAAAAGAAGAACCAATAACTTTTTTTAACAGAAAACTTTGTGTAACTTCAAAGAAAACAAGGCAATGGGAGCAAAAGTCATTTAAAGAAAATTTTTGATATCTATCTTGAAGAGAAAAGGAAGCCCTTTAGAGCTAACATCATAAAGTTGATAATTGTACTATATATTTTTGAACGCGTATGGGAAAAAATTACTGATACTACAATAACAAATTCAGGTAGACCTAGTATGTGGGAAGGAAAAAACTTCCAATGGCTAATGACCTGATAAGATGCTTAGATTGCTCCAGTTAGGCAATATACAAGTTTAAGATCGGTAGCAATAACACTCTTAAGACAAGCATATTCACATAAGGGCGGGAAAGATGCTCTTAATCACACAAGAACATATACTAACAATGAAACGAGGAAGAACGAACCTTGGCACAAGAAACCGCCATCACCATTTTTGCTCCAGATTTTGCTATACCATTTGCCTCTGATCTCGAGCCAACCTACCAAATGAATAACTGTTATTGTTCCATGCCTCCACCACCTGGCTTGCTGTTCTATCTTTGTTTGGTGAGAGCTTGATGTTTTATATAATTATATTACAACTATGTGATAATGCGTACAACGATGTAGTAAGGAGAAGAGCACTGTTATCCTTATTTAATTTCTAAAGTAACTGATAGAAAGAAAAAACTTCTAATGTTAAATTCAAACCACTAAAATAATAAAAACTCATTTTCTTCTTCTCCATAAATGGCCAAATCATCAAAATTGCAAATTTTGAATGACAAAAGTTACTGCTATTGTATGCAATTGAACCAAAACAAAACTACTAGGATTAAATGTGAAAAGTGAATCCAAAAACCTAACTACAACCTGAGTGACTGAATCCATTTTATTTCCGTTTTACTGCATTTCTCCTGATTTACCTTATATGTTGAAACTTTTTAAGTTCAAAGATATTTAAATACCTTTACACGTAAATCTCAAGCAACCTTTTCAATGGATATAATGATTATATAACTTTCCCATTCTCAATCAAAAAACTTATGGTAAGCATGGCTTCCTCATTCTAGAATGGACCACATAAGCAAAGCAAATAAGAGACTTATTAGACAAATTCAAAGCGTGCCCCTCTTCAAAATAGCACAGTGGTGTTGATAGCTTTTTCAGTAAGAGAGTAACAGAAAAATGACCAAGCTTACATACCATAAATCCAGTAATGTTCTGAAGGAAGACCAAAGGAATGTTTCGTTGAGTACATAATTCAATGAAATGGGCCCCTTTTAGAGCAGACTCATTAAATAATATCCCATTGTTCCCAATAATTCCCACAGGCTGCCCAAAGATTCTGCCAAAACCTGTTACAAGAGTCTGCATGGATGCTATTGAAATTACAAAACTCATATATTAAACGAGAATAAATTTTAAAAAGTGAGAATTGAAAATGGTGCAAATTCCCTCACAGTGCCATACAATTTCTTGAATTCATCAAATTCGCTTCCATCGACAATGCGAGCAATAACTGATCGGATATCAAATTGCTGCTTATGGTCAGTTGGTGCGATGGAACGAAGTTCCTTTACATCATATAATGGTTCCTGATATTCAGAACTTATATTCTGCAACCCGCTTTTCAAGCCTCTCGCTGCCATGTGCAAGTTTTTAATAATATTCCTCCCAAGAGCAAGTCCATGAAGTTCATCTACAAGAAAACTTGAAATTATACATGTGATCTCTAATGGATAACCTCGCTGCCTCCCACCTCCCTCCACATACATGCATTATGCATAGAATAATAATTCTAATAGGTCAAGAAAAATAACATGTGATCTAAATTCAACAGTTTAAATTTTGCACATTTCAAATACCACTCCAATCACGTGTACAAACTTGTAAACCAAATGGCTAGACTTTCATATACATTGTGTTAGTAATTCAAAATTTTCACATTATAACTAATAATAAAGCTTTCCATTAATTATTAACATGTCAGGTTAGAACCTAAAGTGCGCAGAGTGAGATGATAGTTTCAAAGAAATGAATGTGGGGTTTAAAGTATAAAATGGCATGAAGTAAAATACCTTGAGCAAAATAGTCTGAAACTCCTGACGTCTTGCAATGCACGCTAACACCCCCCAAATCTTCTGCAGATACTTCTTCTCCAGTAGCAGCCTATGGAAACATTTCCTTGCGATGAATATAGATTGTAAACATACACCTACAGATATGTATGTACTCATATGCATACAATTCATATGAAGTCTACCAGAAGGCTAGAAAATAACCTTCACAAGTGGGGGTCCTGCTAGAAATATGGTACCATTTCCTTTGACCATCACACTCTCATCAGCCATTGCAGGAATATAGGCACCACCAGCAGTACAGGAACCTAATACCAGCGCAATTTGAGGAATGCCTTCAGCAGACATTAAAGCTTGATTGTAGAAAATTCTACCAAAATTCTCCCTGTCAGGAAAGACCTCAGCCTGCTTGGGAAGGAAAGCACCTCCACTATCAACAAGATACACACACGGTAATTTGCATTGATTGGCAATCTCTTGTGCCCTGAGATGTTTCTTAACAGTGATGGGATAATAAGTCCCCCCCTTAACAGTAGGATCATTAGCCACAAACATACAAAGTCGTCCATGGACCGGACCTATTCCAGTAATAATCCCAGCAGATGGTAAGGATTCTTCATATAGTTCATGGCCTGCAAGCTTATTATTAACAAAATATACAATAATGAGGCAAGAAATCAACTGGGTCCAATTAATTCATAATAAAAATTAAAACTTGCATCATGGTAAGATAAGATATGTGATTAATGGGATTTTTATTTCAAAGTTGTTACTTTTAGTGAGCTTCAATCAAAACCCAACTCATGGGAAGCTATAATTGATAGTGAAATGAAATGGGAAACCTGAGAAAGCTCCAGGAAAGAAGCGCCAGGGTCAAGCAGACGATCAATGCGTTCTCTGGGGAGAAGTTTATTTCTGCTCCTGTTTCTCTTCACAGCTACAGGTCCTCCTCCACCAAGAACCTTCCTCACACACACACACACACACACACACACATTCAGCCCAATATATACATACACAATCGCATGAAATAGCGAGAGAGAGAGAGAGAGAGAGAGAGAGAGAGAGAGAGAGAGACCTTTTCGATGTGGGATTGGAGGTCGGAGATTAAGAGGTCCATGGCCTTTGAGTTGCGAGAGAAGGCCTCTGAATTCCGATCAGCTCCATCGGGAAGAACTCCGAGGCTATAATCCCTCCTTGTTTGTACAATTTGAAATGCGCTCAGTGATGATTTCCATGAAGCAGAAGCTGAAGCTGCTACTCTCCTCGTCAGTATCCCAATCATCTCGAGCTCTTCCTCTCTCTCTCTCTCTCTCTCCCTCTATCGCACGCAGAGATGCGCTGAACTCAGTCACTCTGCTTATGTGGAATGTCTATCCTGTACTGGGCAGTGGGTAGTAGCTTATGATAGAATTTTTCTCAATTTTTTAATCTGTTGACGATAAGGGACTGACAATTTTGAAGATGACGATGATGATGGAGCAAAGCAAAGGTTTTGCATATGACAGATGAGATGAGAGTGGATTGACGTGTAAGTTCACATTTTGTAAATTGTATGTATGAATGAATGGTAAATGGTATATTCGTTTTATAAAAATTATTTATTTATTATTATTATTTTTTTTTAAAGAAAAGGTAAGTGGTAGATTCGTCTGAGAGAAAAAATGGTTGGTCCAACTTTCCTGTTACCCTTCCTCTCTATTACTCTTCTAATTTATTGACACATGTCCCCACACTTAACTTCTAACATAACTGTATAAACTTTTTTAATAAAAAATAAAACAAAAACAAAGCTAATTATTAAACAAACAAGAATGACATTAAATTAAAGGGCTTCAAAATTGTAGGATGTTTTGTGCAATGAACCATATTGTGTTGTGGCCTCAACAACCCCTTCATCTTCACTGCATTTCAAGTCAAGAAAACAAGGAACACACATATTCTCAGTATTCTTCACCTTCAAACCTCTGATGCAGCCAAGCCTATGTAATTATGAGAGAGATCTTGGAATCTTTATTTGGATCTACTAGATCTCACGTTTGGCGTTGCCATGTTGTTTTCTCCCCCTTTTTTCTGGTGTTGTTGGGTTAAAGAGAGAGAAGAGAAATGACATGTAGAAGGATTATGGGTTTTAGCCATGGAGAAAAATATATCAGATTTATGAGTTTGATGTTGCTTGATAAAGAGGGAGGACATAAAAGAGGAGGGTTGCTGCCGACAACGACTAGGAGTAGGGTTGCCGTCCGCGAGGTGGGGGTGGGGTGGCTGACCAAGTTGGATGGGTAATTTTTTTTTTTTAGTACAAGCGATAGTCTAAATCACAGGAGGAGGAGGGTTTTTCACACACACACTACTATGATGCCATTAGAAATTTGAACCTGAGACCTTTAGTCTACAAGTCAAGGCCATTTTCCACTGGACTAAACCCTGTTAGCCTGTTATGTTAGAAGTTAAGTGTAAGGACGTGTCAATAAATTAGAAGGGTAATAAGGAGGCACATGGAAAAGGGTAACAGGAAAATTGGACTCATTTTCAAAAGAGTTATGTCCAATGGTGCGCAACTTCTTGAATAAAATAAGAGTTCAAGTGAGAGCTAGACTTCACATATTTATGCATCGGCTGTGTTCTGACTGCCCTTTTTGCCATGACCAGCTTGAGACCATTTAACACTTGTTTGTGAATTGTAACTTTACTAGGAATGTTTGTGGATGTTCCTCTGTTTTCCCTTCTCTTCCTTCTCAAGTTGGCGATTTCATTAGTTGGTTATCCTCTTTGGATTGCACTACTCAACCCCCCAGGTCTGGATCACTTATCCAAAGCTATTCTCATTTGCTGGCAGATTTGGGAGGCCAGAAATAAGATGTTGTTCCAAGATTCTCATCCTCACCCTGCTAGTTGTTTTCATACCGCAACTACTGTTAGTATGGATTATTAGCAACATAACCATTTGGTCCCCAAAAAAAAAAAAAAAAAAATGATATCCCTGTGGTGATAAAATGTCACACTCCCCCTATCTCCTTTCCCACATGTTGGATTAAAATTAACTTTGATGGGCCTGTCATTAATTCTCAAGCTACCACTGGTTTTGTCATTTGGAATACTGATGGTCATGTGTTACTGGTTGGTGCCAATAACATTGGTGAAAATTCCATAAATGTGGCTAAAAATGTTGCTTTCAGGATGGTCTCGATGTTGCTATTGATAGAGGCTGGGGTCAAATTGTGGTAGAAGGTGACTCTAAACTTGTTATTAACAGTGTCCTCAAAAAAGTTACTTCCGAGTGGAGTATCCAACAAATTATTCAAGATATCTGGTACCTTAGCTCTTCTACAACTTCTGTTCGCTTCCAGCATATGTTCAAGAAGGCAAACTCCACTGCAAATGCGGTTGCCAAGCTGGGCTATGGGCTCTTGTCACAAGTTAGTGGAGAGCTTCGGCTTCCTTTGTCAATATGTTCTCATTTCTATTTCGACTTCTTTGGGCTTTCTTGTTTTAGGGGTTTCGTTTTGTAATTTCAGTGTTCGGATAAATAAATAATAAAAATCTTCTTGAATAAAATAAATTAAATGAAACAAGAATATAAATGGAGCATTGCAACAAAATTTTCTAAAATTTTAATTGAGGTGCAACATAATTTCTTTTTGGCACATTACAAATTACAACAAGGCTTATAGTTCAAGTGTCCTTGATCCAATTTTCCCTTATCTTGTACATTGTAGTGGAGAAACAAGCTAATTTGTGTCCAATATATCTCATAAAAACATCATCTAGCATCGCTAATTTAATTTATGAAAACGAAAATGAACCCAGAAATGATGAAAATTAAGATATAACTTGAGGAGAAAACCACCTTCGCTGAAACGACGCCGTTTTGGACTCAAGTGAAGTGGACTGTGTTTCGGTCCAAGAAAGAAAATCCTACCGAGCCCAGATAAAGGTCCACTTCATGATTCCAGCGCCAAACTGGGAATTGCGTCAATGGAGTGTCTGTCTTCTATTCTCTCACCGACCGCGGTGAAATTCTCTTATCCAATGCTTGCTTCAATGGCTGCCTCTGCAGCTACTGTTCCTTCTTTCTCATTGAAGTCCATGGCCTCTGGACAGCAAAGAACAGCTACTTCAAAACACTCGGCAAAACCCACTAAAACCCTCTCTGCAACAACAGCAACAAACCCAGTTTCTAGTACAACCAGCACAAGCACAGCCACATCGCTACCTCCCAAGAAGGTCTTTTTCCAATACCCATTTGTCCATTCCTCTAAATGCACCAAACCCACATGAGCTTCTCCATGTGGTTGCTGAGAAAATGGATGAATGAAATGACAACTTTGGCAAAATGGGTTCTTGGCTTTGTGATATATTTTTTCTTAGCAACCAAAGAAGCTCAAGTGAGAGCGTTAGTTGAATTTTTGGGTTTGTTGTCTATGCGCAGGTTCTGGTTCCAATTGGGTTGGGGACAGAAGAAATGGAAGCTGTCATTATAGTTGATGTTCTGCGCCGAGCTGGTGCTGATGTCACTGTGGCCTCGGTGGAGCCACAGCTCCAAATTGAAGCTTCTTGTGGTACCAAATTGGTTGCTGATACCTCCATTTCCTCATGTTCCGATCAAATTTTTGATCTCGTGGCTTTGCCGGTCAGTTGTTTTGAACCAATTTTTGTTAAATTTCATGAATTTCTAGTATTACTAAGTAACTAGCAGAAGACACGTAATATTTGTCGTTGAGATTCTTTTAAAACAACCGAAGTTCGTCAAATTAGAACGATAGCTATAGAAAGTTTTCTTCTTTTTGGCCTAGAGCTGGAGAAAGTTTAACAAGAAGAGTCAAAGTGGGTATCTATAGTTGGAAGCAAAAAATACTGTAGGCACAAGGTAGTTTACATGCTGGAGGTGTTATTTTTGGAATTATTGTGATGCAATTACTGCCCTTGGTTTTTGTCTTTTGATTAACCAATGGATATTAATATTAGGAAGTTTGGTGATAAGTTGTATGTTGAATTGACAAACTTATAACAGCCGCTGATTACTGTTATGTATATGACCCTTAAGGGAGGAATGCCTGGCTCGGTGAGGTTAAGAGACTGCGCAGCACTGCAGAAAATTACAAGCAAACAGGCTGAGGAAAGGAGGTTATATGGAGCTATATGTGCTGCTCCAGCAGTAACACTTCTACCATGGGGTCTTCTAAGGAGAAGGCAGGTGGGTTAACTTCGGCTTAGTGTTGGTTAAATTTTCATAGTTTTGTGCATTTCAATGTAGTTTTCCGGCTAATGGTTGTCTAGTGTGTTATGCAAGACTACATGCCACCCTGCATTCATGCACAAGCTTCCAACGTTCTGGGCAGTCAAATCAAACATTCAAGTTTCAGAAGGGCTCACAACAAGTCGTGGCCCTGGAACTTCTTATGTGTTTGCCCTATGCCTAGTTGAACAGCTATTTGGGGAATCTGTTGCCAAGGGAATTGGAGAATCATTGGTGAGTGCTGAGCCCTGTCTCAGTTTTATGTTCATTATACGAGCATAGGAGCGAGTGTTCAGATAATTACCTTAAAATTATAGATCGACTAAACAATTATATACATAGGTTTTAGATGTACCTCCAGATGCCAGGATTAATTGTGTTCTAAAATACGTATATATTATTCTTATAAGAAACAATTGTGTCCCAAAATATGATCATGTTCATTTAAATTTTGTCAATTGGATCATCTGCATATAATCCTCTTGTACCAAGATATTTTTACTAGATGGGAATAAATGGAAGAAACGGACTTTACAGAATACTTACTCCATTTTTAGATCTTGAAAAGGTGAAGGGAAAGTAACAGGGAATAGAAAAATGCTTAAACAAGAAAGCTCATTTCTAAGCAGTCAGAAAGTTCCTTTTCCTATGTTTCCCAACATTCATTTAGGGCTTTAAGATTCAGAGTGAAATTGGAATATGACGAGTAGCTCAGATTTGAGGGAGATGTTCGAAATAAAAATCTACATTATTAAGGCTGGTAATGTGTCTTATATTGGTTTAAGGGTCTGCTTTTGACGTACAAAATACAAAATTAATAGAAAAGATATAAAAGTTATTTGTGAACCATACATTACCTGTCTAAGAAGTCAGTAGTATGACTTTTTTTGGTTCTTTTATCCAAAAAAACTCTTTGTCAGATTGTGTCTCCAGGAACAGACTGCCTAAACTATTGTGCTTTGTGTCAAGTAAATATGTATGTATCTAGTCAGATTCGTTGTATCCATATGGTTTTTCCCTTTCATTATTTTTCCTGATAATTTAAAGCTAATACCCTGCCTCTCTTGTATTAGTTGGTGTGCCTCGATGATGATAACTCTAGAAAGCAAGAGTTCAACAAAGTTGAGTGGTCTTTTGATCACATCCCTCGCGTAAGTTTCTTTTGTTTCTGTTTCATTACTGAATTTTTTGTCACTTCGATCTATGGACACGCAGTTTGGTTTTCTATTGACCAATACCCTAATGGAAAACAGAAACTGTCATTCTTTGGTGACCCATTACCGAAAGAAAGGCCGAAAGTTTTCTTCTTTTTCTTCTTTTAACAAACCCACTAGAAAGAACATATTTGGTAGGTACCCAATCTTGGTCCGGTGTTTGGAATGTTCTCTTAGATGAACAAAAGATATGACGATAAAACTTCATCTTTACATTCTTTTTCTTTGACTCCTACCCTTGCTCACAGTTCACCTTTTGCTTGCTCTTTTCCATGCTTGCCCAGATTTATTTATAGTTTTATCTTCTGCCTGTCAATGTGGGTATTCGTTATTTCTCTGTTTTTCCTTCGTTTTGGCCTAAAAAGCCTTTTGTCATTCGAATTCATGTAGGTTCTGATTCCAGTTGCAAATGGTTCTGAAGAGATTGAAGTAGTAACTATTGTAGATATTCTACGACGAGCAAAGGTTGATGTAGTAGTTGCTTCAATTGAAAAATCAGTGCAGATTTTGGCATCTCAAGGCACCAAAATCATTGCTGACAAGTTGATTGGTGTTGCTGCAGAGTTAACTTATGATTTAATCATTCTTCCGGTGAGACAAACGAAATAGTTAGTGATAAGTTATATTTGGCTATGTCCCTTCTGTGGTGCAGAATCAAAATAAAAGCCAAAACTCCATAATTAATTCATATGCCTTCAACAGTTCTGGTTCATTGTAATAGGGAGGAACTGCTGGTGCTGAGCGGTTAAACAAATCTAGGATTCTAAAGAACCTCCTCAAAGAACAAGAACTAGCTGGAAGAATATACGGAGCAGTCTGTTCCTCACCGGGAATCCTACATAGACAAGGCTTACTGAAGGTAACACAAAACTATTTCTCTAATTTTTGTTTTTGTTTTTGGCTTATATGATTCCTTATGCTTCTTTTGCTAAACATAGGGTAAGAAAGCCACTGCTCACCCTTCCATTGTAAGCAAGCTGACAAACGAAGTGGTAAATGGCACCAAAGTAGTGATTGATGGCAAAGTGATTACAAGCAGGGGACTTTCTACGGTCACAGACTTTGCATTGGTTATTGTGAGCAAACTATTTGGTCATGCAAGGGCAAGAAGTGTTGCAGAAGGCCTTGTTTATGAGTACCCGAGGAGTTAAGATGATCTGGACTCAGAGCCAAGTCCTTGCGGATGGAATGCAATCTTCATCCCTTAGCCATGAAGAGTATAGACTGTCAGATCACATCAGCCTATGGAAGCAGAATCTTCATACCAAACAGTTTTGGAAAATGGATGTTCGAAAGTATTGAGTTTGTCCACGTTGTCCATCCATTTCTAAAGTGATTCTCTCCCCAAACTGCTCGACATTACGATTAACAACTTACCATTTTTTAATATGCAGAGACAGCGAACCTTCAGTAATTTATGTGAAAGAGAATGCATTTGAGATGGAAAGGCCTGTAAATTTTGTAGCAAATTTTTGTTATTTGTTACTTGTTGTAAGTTTAGGTGTTCCAGGCTTTTTAGCCACTCTGTTTATTTTCATGAGAAGTTGATGAGGAATTTGAAGGCTGTTAAATAAATGTGTGCAAATATTGATAAATTAAGATGGCAAAAAAAGAAAGAAAAGGATTGTGTCTAAGATAATTGCTTCGATTGAATTGTACCGTTCTCTGTTAAGGAAAACTTAAACCAAAAAAGTATTCCGTTGCCGGGACTTGAACCCGGGTCTCTCGGGTGAGAGCCGAGTATCCTGACCAACTAGACTACAACGGATTGTTGTTTAAAGTACCTTTGATAACATATTTAAACAATGGTTCATTTATCTACCTACCAAGCAATTTAATTTCAGTTCCCACGAAAACTGATACGTGGCGGATGAGGTTCTGAGGTGAGTAAAATGGCCTTTTCTACGATTTGTAAATTCTGAGATGGTGGAGCCTTTTGAAGAATACCATGAGGTAGGTTAATTTGAGGTTCCATAACTTGAATGACTCATAATGTTTATAGAAGAGAACAAAGTTAACATCATCAAAACTGTGTCAAGGGAAATGGCTTTTTGACCTTTATGTTTTTTGGGCCATCTAAAAGAGAGAAACTCGTAAATAGGCTTGCATTTGATTTGATTTTCATATAAATTAAATACCATCACAAAACAGGTTAAGATTTCAGTTTTTACATCTCCAGCATTCCCTCCTCCACCTTCCCAAAATACTAGAGCTGGGAAAAATACGAAAAGAACAGTACTTGAATACGAAACCCAAGTGAACAAATCTGAAGACCTGAGCCAATTCGTTAATTGAATTCAATTCCTTTATGCATGAAAATAAAAGTTTATGAAGGCCAGAAATGTATTAGTTATTTAGATGGACAATACTAAAATAGTTTACACATGACTTGCTCAATTATCCTAGACTCTCTCTGCAATCAAAATGAGAAGCAAACAGCGATCATACCACTACAAAAGTTTAATCTACAAGATGAGACCGTAGTTTGTAATTTACAACTCAACCACTCCTCTCCTATACAGACAGCTACCTACTGTTTCTAGTATAAGATTGGATTCAGATAACAGATACAAGCTCCAATCTTTGTACCATACTACCTATATGTTTGTAAATCAAGCACTCATCTTACATCTGCAGTCCAACTTCATCCAAGTTACCAAGGGCCGGTCAATGTCCGTCGTAAGCATTGCCTTTTACCTCCCCTTTGCCGCTTCACTGTCTCCAAAATCTACCAAAGTATTCAAGAAAGAAATCTGTCAGCCTACTTTGGCAGTCATAATTTACCAGAAATTCCTAAAGGAACGTTATCGTTTGCCTCATTGGTTATGTTAACTGGGAGCAATAAGACATCACATAAAATGTAAGGCAGTGAGGCACTAGAGAAATAGGTACAGTGATGTACCTGATCTTTCTGCATTTCCATTATTTCTGTCTGCAGAAACCACATTAACGTCAAGCAGCGTTAGCCAAACTAGGACAACCAGATGAATAGCCAATAATTTTTACTTAAATAAATTATATACCTGTTTTCTCTGTAATTCTTCATTCATTTCTTTAAGTTTTGCAACTTCTGCCTCTAGTTCCAAGGTATAGGCCTGCAATAAATCGAGAAGAAAAGGTTATTAAAAAAATGTATCAATCATGTTTCTTAAACAAAAAAAGTATGAACAAAGCAAAGCGCCACTATTCAAAGAGCCGATTCTAGGACCAGAACTCAGAAAACATATTAAGTTCAAAAAATCCCAAAGATGATTAGCCTTCCAGAAATTGTGTCAAAATTAAGAAAGAAAAGATTAAACACTTTTAAATTTTGTACACGATGTAAAATACATCGGCAGTGCAGAAGGCTGCTTTACACATTTATGTCGTCATAATGAAACTGACAAAACCTCTTCACTGGGGTTCATCAAATATCAGTAGGATTCTATGGATTTTTAGGTAGATATGAATCAGCATTAGCAGACATAAAAGGACAACCCACCTTGAAGTGGTGGACTGTCCATCTATACACCAAAACATAACTAAATGAGTATAAACATATGAACTTGTCTGTTGACTGCCTATTTTCTCCCACGTGGCATGGCTACTTTGTGCTTGTTTAACCATAGTTTTTGTTTAATTCGTTAACAATTCTGCTGGTGTGTGCAGATATCCCAAAGTATGCATTTGTAAGGTTCTCACCAGAAAACTATGCATATGTAAGGATCAGCGCAAATGCATGTTGATGCACAAAATGCCACCAAACTAGACATCAAAATATAGGTCTAAAACTACAACTAAACCCCAAAAACCACTTGATTAACAAATACAACAAAGTTAAGCCAAATTCAAAAGACAATGAGCAACAAATTGAGATAGTACTTAACAGATAAATAATGTATGATGGCAGCATAACCAATGTAGTCACCTGTTTACGAGCTCGGGACCTTGCAGCAGACTCTCTGTTTTTTATCATTCTCCTTTGCCTTCTCTCAACTACTTTCTCCAAAGCTCCATTGGACTTCCTTCCCCGGCTAAACATGTAAGGAACTGGTGACAACGACGATGTATCCCCACTGCTCTTAGCAATCACATCTGGTGATATCTGATTTGTGGGAGATCTTGCTGCAACTGCACCGCCCCCAGTACCTAAACCAGTCATTCCAATTCCTGCACCTGGAAACCCACCAACTTGAGTGAAAACAGTGTTCATAGAAGGTTCCACAACCCCAGTCATTGGTCCCCTGGTTCTTGGGCTTGTTAACTGAGCATTGTTTGTTAAATGCATAGAAGGGGCAAACGCTACATTTGTAGGCTTGGGGAAGAGTGGCTGCTGTTGTGGGGGCAGCTGCTGTGTTTGTTGCTGAGAAGATCTAACTCCACCAACATTAAGTGCTAAAT
This sequence comes from Prunus dulcis, assembly GCF_902201215.1. Lineage (NCBI taxonomy): Eukaryota > Viridiplantae > Streptophyta > Magnoliopsida > Rosales > Rosaceae > Prunus > Prunus dulcis. The sequence goes on along the minus strand of NC_047657.1, from coordinate 12,633,727 downwards.
TGGGAGACTGGTTAAGAACCGAATTATTGTTATCTGCAACTCGATTACCTAAAAGACCATTGGTTCGACTTGGTTGTTGAAATCCGGGAGCTAAACCATTGTGGTTATTTGGACGGTATAATTCACCATAGAATCCACTATTATTAGGCCTTACAACTGGTTGGACATCTTCTCTCACAACCCCTGCTCTCACCAAAAACTCCTCCAAAGTCATCTCTCCCAAAGTTTGTTGTCTCTGTGGCAAATTTGAACCCATAGCAACAGTATTATATTTAGCATCACTTGTCTCTCTAATCAAGTCTTTCCAAACCTCATCAACTGTCTTCTGACTAAGTGTTCGTGGCAAAGTTAATGACCCTTGTCTCTGCAAATTACCCCCAGGAGCACTTCCTTCTCCAGCCCCAGAAGTAGATGTCACGCCTTGAGTCTCTTCGGCAGTCCATATATTTTTCAAAAGTTCATCCATGTTCATAGATCCAAAATCCTTTCCAAGTCCACCTATGGTGTTCTGGAACTCATCGAACGTCAGAGAGTATACAGAAGGCTGCCGGGCCAACGTAAAATTTCCTGCTGCCTTCCCACCATTGCCTTCCCCAGGTGGTGCATCACCAAAGTTCTTGAAGTTGAAATTAGACCCCATCTTCTGGCACCTTGAAATACTAGTAACAGCTAGCTGTGCAAACTTTCCTATATATCCATCCAAGTAGAACACACATAGTTCAGACAAAAATCAGGAAAATGATAGGCCAAGTGAAACAGTTCTATGCATGAACTGAATTAGAAAACCCAAAAGCACCAAACTGCATACACAAAAAACTTTCTGCATAAACAAAGAAATAAGAGAATAAATTTAATAATAGCTTCAGAAAATTGGAGACATACAAAGACAACAACCCCCTCAGAGTTCCAAAAACAGACAAATGTCCAAAAACAAACTTAACAGCGGCTTTATTCAACCCACCAACAGAGGCTTGACAACACAACTCAAACCATTAAAGTCAATATCTCACACAAGATTCTATTGCCTAGAATTACTTTCTGAAGAACCAAGAATGTGAAAATGATCAGAACCAAACAAATTGTTCATCTCCACCTGTCCAATATATTCAGATAAAAACTGTGATGACAAATACTTTTCCCAGTAGCTTCAGATCCACAAACTCACTCAAACCAACATAGTACTGGACCACTAACAAGATCTTCCAAAGTTCTCCAGCTCCATTAAATCATAACAACATCAAAATCTATACTCTCATAACCATTATCCAAGACCAACCCATTTCTCCAATTTTTGTTCATCACAACCAATAATCAAAAAGCTTAAACCTTTCATTAAAAAACCAAATCAAAACCCTAACCATATCTTACTTCATACAACAACAAAGCTCAAATAACCCTGTAATCTGAATCCATAAATTTGCTTCCTTGACCAACAAAAAACAATTACAGCTAAAATAATAAATATAAAAAAACCCGCTAAAATACTAAGATAATTACTAAGATGTATTAAAACAGATAAAGACAAAACCCAATAAACAGAAAAAATAGCTCAAATGAAAAATAAACAAAAAGACAGAGTTAGATAGATAGAGAAAGAAGCATTGAAAGAGAAGGACTTTATTTACCTTATTTTCTTTTTCTTTTTAAATTTTCTTTTTGTGGAAAATTGGGAGTGACTGCCTGGTAAGAGAGAGAGAGTGTCTGTTTCTCTGAGCTTTGGGTGTCTGGGTTGTGTGGAGGCGACAAGTGTCTTGTGCCGCCTCGACACGAGTCGCTATTTAAAGACGGTTCGGAGGCTAAGATTTCGGAATTGTTTAAATTTTTTTAATATTAAAAGTGGTTGGGTAGCCATCCATATCTCGCAACGTGGTCCAATCAGGGCCTGAGATCGTGATTTGATGTCTGCCCAATGTGGGGTGGCGACGTGGGACGATCTGAGCCGTTGAAGGGGGGTCTCCGACAGGTTGATTGGACTGAGAGATCTTTTGGTTGGTTTTATTGGTCGAGAACAGTGGCAGTATGAGGATTTTTCTTTTTCTTTTTATTTTATTTCTTTAGTTTTTTTTTTTTTTTTTTCCTTCTTTCGTTTTCTTGTTTGTTTGTTGATGATTTTGTAAGTCAAAATCCCAAGCCCTTTTGGGAAAAAGAGTCACACTTATCAACTAAAGATAAACAGATGAGGAAGGTGTGTGTTTATGACTTGCTTAGGAACAAAACTTTGACTCTTAGTTGCAGAACATGGTGATGTTTTGATTGGATAAAGTATGGATGAGTTCATCAATTATGGTAGCATTGAGCTCAAAGTGGCAGAAGTCAATACATGGAAGGTTCAATGCCTTTTTGTATGTTGAAAACCTACTTGGATGCATTTGGTCATGCCCTTGCTTTCAGTGTTGTACTTAGGGAGATGATCTTGCAAACAAAAGAAAAAGGTCTTATCTTTCTTTTTAGTTTTAACGTTTGGGTAAGATAGTTCGGTCTTTTCGATAGTTTCGTAAGCTATGGTATCACACTATAAATCATTATCAGGCATTACCTCAACGTAATTCAATTTTTTGGTTTTCTATTCCTTTGATGCTTGCGTACTCAAAATAGAGAAGTCAAAGAATGTTTTGTAAGAACTTTATTCACATGAGTTGGACGTGTGAAGTCAAAAATGGTTGATTTCATTGGTATAACTTTCTCATTAATCGAGGACAAAACCACCCTTAGATTAGGGTGGACTGTAACCTAGTACAAATTTGTCCACTCCACCACCGCCTTTTTTGAGAAAATTTCTAGTTTCGTCCTTGCCCATTAATTCACAGTAGAATCCACTATTGTTAGGCCTACAATTGGTTGGACATCTTCTCTCACAAGTTCACAACCGCGAATCTCACCAAAAACTCCTCCAAAGTCATCTCTCCCCAAGTTTCTTGTCTCTGTGGCAAATTTGAACCCGTGGCAACACTATTATATTTAGTATCACTTGTCTCTCCAATCAAGTCTTTCCAAACCTCATCAACTGTCAACTATCTCTGCAAATTACCCCCAGGAGCACTTCCTTCTCCAGCCCCAGAAGTAGATGTCATGCCTTGAGTTTCTTCAGCAGTCCATATTTTGCCCACCCCACCATCTCATCATGTCCCAAGAGAAAGCTAGTTAGCCCACTCCACTCTTGTAAATATTTCTAATTTCGCCATTGCTTATGTACCTCTTATAAACACAAATATTAAAACTTGAGATTGCAGGCATACAAACTTTTGTGCATCATTTCTTTACAACCTGGCTATTGTGCATCATTTCTTTATAACCTGATGTTTTACCATGAATTTAACGACAAAATACTTATTATTCTTCTAATATAAGAACATTATGTCCCAAAGTGAGGTTTAATTTGCTCATGTGGTTGGTGTGAAGTGTGTAGAATAAAATCCAACAAAATCAAATTTATAAAAATACAGGGATTGAAGAATAGTGAAGGAATCGCGCATGTGAATATAGTGGGCCATCCCTTATCAAGAGCTCAGATCCAAATAAAAGACGGTGAAAAGATGCCACGCCTTTCCCCAACAATAAAATTACATCAATCTGATAAAATGGGTACTAAATTTGTGGCACTGTTAGTGGGAGGACAGGCGCCACGTGTAGCGCTGTGATTCCTTTTCGTACTAAAAAATGGGGGAGGAGTAATGGTGGGCCCGCACTAGAAAGCCGCTTCAGATGCGACTGAATGTGGTGGCGTCATGCGATTACGGCCCAAATAAAAAAAATAAAAAAGGAAAAAAGAAGAAAACAGAGTTTGGTGGCGGCCAGGAGGAGTACGTCCTGCTTAAGCATGTTCAGGAATCTCTGATCAGATCAGTTGGCCAAACTTTGAGGGCACTGCCTCAGTTGGACTTGGGACTTGGGAGCATGAGTACATTGTGAGATTTTTTTAAGTTTTCTTTGGTGTAAATAAAAATTTGTGTTGAACTCGTAATAGTATAGTATATTCGCGCGACTATACTGTTTAAATATTTAAAAATATGTAAATATATAGCCGTACGGCTATACTATTTAAATATCCTAATATATTTAACCAGCATAGCCGCGCGACTATATAATTAAAATATTTAATTATATTTAAAAAGTATAGCCGCACGGCTATACTTTTAAAATATTCGAACACACACTGAAGGACGATTTCAGGCCTGCGATTGAGGGATTTTCAGAGGATGTGATTGCTGATCCATCTGAATGTGTGTACCATTTACACCGAATCGAACTGTTCCATCGCGAAGCCATCGCTTCGTTTTGTTCAGGTGTTGTTAGTCGGGTCGGGTCTTCATTGGAAATACGGGTTTTATTTTACCCGTTTCTACGTGAAACTCCTCTTTAAAATTCCACGGTTCTGATCAGATCAGATATATCCAACGGCTACAATAGCACCGCATATAAGCCCACCCCTCATTAGAGACGAGCTCATCATCTCTCTGAGCTTCATCTCTAATCTAAAACCCTAAACCCTCACTGGTGGGAGGCATCCTCTGTTAAGCAAGTCCATTGAAACGTTCGGAATTTCTCTGAAACCTTCATGTATGTTCAGGTAGGAACCTCCATTACCATTCCCTCTGTTGTTCTTTACCCTACAGTTTGTTTTCTTGCTGAGAAATTCTTGAAAAACAGATGGAACTAAATCTTCTAACTTCAAGAAATTTCATGTTTTGGTGTAATTTTCAAGTCACATTAAGCAAATAACTTTTTTCTTTCTTTCTTCATAATCTATACTTTAGAGTAGTATATGAGTGAGAGAGATTGGATGATTGGAAGAGCTGAGTGATCATTTCACAACATTTCTAATTACAATCAGTATGTGTCTATCTATTTAAAGATGAGCTTCTTTACTTAAGGAACAACCATGGAATCCCGAGAGATAAGCATCCTTGTATATTATTACTGAATGAAACATCAATTTTTCATACAGGATTATATTATATATTTTTTCATATTTATTGTTTTCACTGTTTTAGTGATCATGTTTCATTTGTGTGTTGAGGAAGGGAATATGCAATTGGCACAGTTCATTTTGTTTACTCAAGCTTATTCACTGCCCTGCTGATGTTTTTTTATATCTGTTTCCAGTTTGGTGCCCACCTGCAAAGGTAGGCATGTTTCCAAATTTTTGCCCTCGCTTGGACTTTGTTGCCAATTGTTCTCGGCAGCTACAAATACTTTGCAATTTTCATCAGATGGCTTTGCAAATGAGAACAAAAATGATGATATCGACCTTCTATTCCAATCCTGCACTAACGTTCACCATGCTAAGCAACTCCATGCTTTTCTTGTGGTATCAGGAAAAGTTCAAAATATCTTTCTTTCCGCCAGGCTTGTCAATCGTTATGCCTACCTTGGTGATGTGTCATTCTCTCGCATCACCTTTGATTTGATACCGAGGAAAGATGTCTATACCTGGAATTCCATGGTATCTGCTTATGTTCGCAGTGGGCATTTCCGTGAAGCTATAGATTGTTTCTCTCAGTTTTTGTTGACCTCCGGTCTTCGACCTGATTTCTACACATTTCCTCCTGTCTTGAAAGCTTGTCAGAATCTAGTTGACGGGAAGAAGATACACTGTCAGATTCTAAAGCTCGGGTTTGAATGGGATGTCTTTGTGGCTGCTTCCTTGGTCCATTTGTATTCCCGGTTTGGTTTTGTTGGCATTGCTCGTAGATTGTTTGATGAGATGCCAATTCGAGATGTGGGTTCTTGGAATGCAATGATTTCTGGATTTTGTCAAAATGGGAATGCAGCAGACGCATTGGATGTCTTAATTGAAATGAGATCAGACGGGGTAAAGATGGATCGTGTAACTGCCACAAGTCTACTAACTGCTTGTGCACAATCAGGTGATATCTTAAGTGGGATGTTGATTCATTTGTATGTCATAAAGCATGGACTAGACTTTGATCTGTTAATTTGCAATGCTTTGATTAACATGTATTCCAAATTTGGTAGCTTGGGGCATGCACGGAGGATTTTTGATCAAATGGACATAAGAGATTTGGTTTCATGGAACTCAATAATTGCCGCACATGAGCAGAATGATGATCCAATGACTGCACTTGGATTATTTTATTCGATGCAACTACTTGGAATTCAACCCGATTTTTTAACACTAGTTAGTTTGGCCTCAATTTTAGCTCAGTTAAGTGATGCTGCAAAGAGTAGGTCTGTTCATGGATTCATCTTGAGGAGAGATTTTTTTGTGCAAGATGTTGTCATTGGAAATGCAGTTGTGGATATGTATGCAAAGTTGGGTGCTATATACTCTGCACGTACCGTTTTTGAAGGACTTCCTATCAAGGATGTGATATCATGGAATACTTTGATCACAGGTTATGCTCAAAATGGTCTTGCAAGTGAAGCAATTGAAGTGTACCGAATGATGCAAGAGTACAAAGAAATAATTCCAAACCATGGAACTTGGGTTAGCATTCTACCAGCATATACCTCTGTAGGAGCCTTGCAACAAGGGATGAAAATTCATGGACGGGTGATTAAGAATTGCCTTGACTTGGATGTATTTGTGGGAACCTGCTTGATTGACATGTATGCAAAATGCGGGAGATTAGATGATGCATTGTTGTTATTCTCCCAAGTTCCCAGGAAGAGTGCAATCCCCTGGAATGCCGTAATTTCTAGTCATGGAGTTCATGGGCACGGTGAGAAAGCTCTGAAGCTATTCAAAGATATGCTAGATGAGGAGGTTAAGCCAGATCATGTAACCTTTGTATCGTTACTGTCAGCTTGTAGCCATTCAGGTTTGGTCGATGAAGGTCAATCGTACTTTCATATGATGCAGGAGCACTACAGAATCAAGCCTAATTTAAAGCACTATGGCTGCATGGTAGATTTGCTTGGTAGAGCTGGGCATTTAAACAAGGCATATAGTTTTATAGATAACATGCCTGTACGGCCTGATGCTTCTGTGTGGGGTGCTCTACTTGGTGCTTGTAGAATACATGGAAATGTTGACTTGGGCAGGATTGCCTCAGAACGCTTGTTTGAAGTTGATTCAGAGAACGTGGGCTACTATGTTTTGTTGTCAAATATTTACGCAAATTCCGGGAAGTGGGAAGGTGTGGAGAAAGTGAGATCCCTGGCCAGAAACCGGGGACTGTCAAAAACTCCTGGGTGGAGCTCAATAGAAGTTAACAACAATGTCGATGTCTTTTATACTGCAAACCAATCTCATCCGAAATGCCAGGAGATATACCAGAAGTTGAGCGATCTGACTGCGAAAATGAAGAGCCTTGGTTACGTTCCCGACTTCAGCTTTGTGTTGCAGGATGTTGAGGATGATGAGAAGGAGCACATCCTCAATAGCCACAGCGAGAGACTGGCAATTGCATTCGGACTCATCAGCACTCCTCCGAAAACTCCCATCCGGATCTTCAAGAACTTGCGGGTATGCGGGGATTGCCACAATGCAACCAAGTTCATATCAGTAATAACAGAGAGGGAGATCATTGTAAGGGATTCTAACCGTTTTCATCATTTCAAGGATGGAGCTTGCTCTTGTGGGGATTATTGGTGACAACCAAATATCAATCATGTAAGATTGGAAGGTACATTTTTTAATTCTTCTAGGGTCTGTTTGGATGGGGGACTTGAACAAGGGATTTGGGCTTCCATGTGCCCAATTACCCTATTTGTGAAGCCCAAAGAAGAGAACTTCATGAGATGAACGACCACAAATGGGACAAACCACAACCAATGCTGACGAACCACGACCAACACCGACGAATCACGAACGATGGTACAAATTCTTATCCCTTTCCTTTTCTCTCTGTGATTATTGGATTCAATGTTTGATTCCAACTTCTTTTCTCTGATTTTGGTTCAATTTGTGATGGATTTGGGGTTCAATTTTGACTGGGTTAGAGTTTCTCAGATGAAGGTTTAGGGTATCCACTTTGCCTTTTGTGTGTGTTCAGATTTGGAGAGTTGGGTAGTGTTGACTGCAAGTGGAGAAGTGCAAGGTTCAGATACAAAATATTCACAAAAAATAACAAAATTGGTATATAATTGAGTTGGGGTAGTATTAATTCTTGTTCTTCATCTCTTTATCCATGATTTCTACTTCAGTAACAGCAATAACTGTCTTTTGCTAAATGAGTGGACGGTTTCTATCTAAACAAATGGAGTGGAGCATAAGATGTGAAATTCCCAATATGAGAGGAAAAAAAAGGAGGAGAAACATCCCAAAAAGAAAAAACGAAATCAGATTCTATATTGAAATTGGACATACTTATAGTGATTGGGAAGGCGCCCCCCCCCCTCCTTTAGGTGTGACTATGAGACCAAAATTGATTTTCAACCTACTACGGAGTACAGACCAAAGACATTAAGCATGTCATAAGTGGAGTTGAAATAGGGGCTGCAGCTAAGTTTAAATTGCAAATGGTTATATTTGCACACTTTTAAAATAAATAAAAAAGAAGAGAGAGAGGGGGGGGGGGGGGGGGGTGGTGGTGTGTGGGGCGCAATTATTAATTTATGAGCAAATAGACATTTGGTAAAACAGGAAGTGTGATATGTAGCCTCTTAAGTTATAGAAAGTGTCCTGTTAATTTCTATGTTTATGCTGCTTTGCTAATCTGGTTATATGTGGTTCTATTTGTTTGGTTAGGTTGAGTTGATGAGTGCATGACCTGTTCTGAAAAGTGTCATAACAAATTTCAAAGGCAGAGCAGTACGCTCTTTAAATATACAAATTTGCAGATAAATATGTTCTTTAGATATTAAAAAAATGCTGATTTGAATACAATGGTAAAGCAATAGGCTCTTTGAATACAATTGTGAAGCAATAGGCTCTTTGAATACAATGTTGCCCACGAGAGCAACTCTCACTGTTAACTACAAGAGTTGCTCTCATGGCCTCCTTCCTTCACCTTGCCTTTTAGCTTTGCATTTTATGAAACCTTTGACCAGTGAGAGTTGTACTTTCTTCTTCTTTTTCTTTCTCCCTTTAAAGCAAAGATTGGTTAAGGTGAGCGATGGTTCTGAATGATGTAAGATTAGGAGATCTATATGGTTGGCGTGCTTGATGGTTCTGAATGATTGAGATAATTGTTTTGGATTTTTTTTGTTTTTATATTGACAGTTTGTGATTCAATTGAGCGTGTGGTTCTGGAAAACCACCAGGAGGGCTATGTAACTCATAAGTAGTTGGACTTTGGTTTAGTTGATGCAACTTATAATCCAAATCATAATTTGCTACGAAGGGAACACATATTTAAATTACCTTCTTGTGTTATTTTGTGAGCCGAGAGTTTTTTGATTATCATGCAACTGTTTATTCTTCCCAGGAGGAGTTTTCCTCTATTGCTTTCGTTCTGTTTTGCTCTCAAGCAATGTATTTCCTTTTATTCAAAGGGGGATTCTTGGTTCTGGTCTTTTAAGTTCAATTTCAACTATTGGATACATTTATGTGTTGCTTACTTGCTTGAAATGGTGACGCAGTTTCTGTTGTTTGAGACCTATCTAACAAAACCTGAAAAAAGAATGAATTGGCTGGGTTCTTGTAAAATTTTAGAGCTTATGATTTCAATTGAATTTTTGAACATGATTCATATTAGTTAATTTTTGTACATGATTTGCTTTCTCAGTCTAGGTGCAAGATTGCAGCTGAGTGCTAGCTTGGATGGACATTTTCTGATCAAAATGATTAAGAAGTCAGGATCCTGATTATTTTTATTTTTATTTTTTTATAACTATTGTTTCATTGGTGAAGATTAATGTATTATTGTTTCACCTGTTCTGGACTTTAATGTCCCGTCACTTCAAAGTGCCTCATCCAAAAACATTGCTAATGATTTTTCCAACTTGGTGCCAGTTGAACTAGAAAAGCCATGGTCAAATGTACAAGAGGCACCAACTGCCTAATTGATGCTTGCATATGAAGCCATCATTTTGGCAGGAAAGAATACAACCTGTTGATTTGTTGATCCCACATCAGTTACGACTCATTCCATTTGCCAGCCTGGGTCCAGTCACCTTGCTTCACTTTGACACCATGGACTAGAAAGAAAATAAATAAAAATTCTTGGGAGGGCTAACATGTAGCCTAGGCGTAGAGGCATATATGGGTTCTTTCCTTAGAAAACAAATATCTATTTTTGGGGTATTTTTCAATGTTTAATTTTAAACGCCTGCTTTGGGAGTTTCTTGACTATTGGTCTCATATTCAAACCTCCATAACATTGGTAGTGTGAGAAACCTCCTCCCTTTGTAATTTAAACTATCACTTATATTAAAAACTTTGAAAAAAGGAGAAGTTGGAAGGGTAAATACCACACGTGTGGATTGAACCAAATTAGTAGTTGGAAGGTTGGAAAGAAGAGGAAGTCAGTCATATTCATGCTCCGTCCAAAATTGTTATAAGCTTATAACAACATTAAATTAATTACTAGCCCCTTGGCACATTTTATTTTATTTTTAATATTAAAAAAAGATAATTTGGATAGTTATGTTCCATAAAACTTATATTTGATTTGTTTTTAATTTTAATTTTTTTAATATGAAAAAAATTGTGAATTTACCTTATTATTCTTATTTAATTAATAATTTTAATTTTTAATGTTTGAATTTATCAAGGGCATTTTCTAGTATTTTGAATGTTTCATCATTCTCAGTCTTTTGCTTTATATACTAGCCTCTCCTCACACCCTTTCGGGGATACGAGAGGTTTTTTTTTTAAATTTTAAATTTATTTTAGAATTAAAAAAGATAATGGGTAGTTGTGTTTCATAAAAATATAATTCATTATCTAATTTTCTTTTAATTTTAATTTTTTAAATATGAAAAAGTGTGAATTTATCATATTATTCTCATTTAATTAATAATTTCAATTTTTAATGTTTGCATTAACCAATTGCATTTTATGGTATTTTGAATGTTTCACCATTCTCTTTCTTTTGTTTTATATATATAGATGGATATAGATATAGATACATAGATGATGTAATTTGAAAAATATATGTATATTTTTTATATAATTAAAATAGGATTGGAAATTCAAACTTTGAAAATAAAAATATTAAAGTTAAAAATTAAGGCCCACCAACCATGACCCACTACGACCTTACTGTCATCTATGTAGACCCCTCAACCATGGCCCACCACTACCTCATTCTTAATTCAACTCTGAAGTGGCAACCAATCAAACCCTATCTATAAAAACCTTCCCCGCCGCCGCCCAACCGGCGAACTCACATGGATAATATTACAATTTAACCTACACGAAATCCCAAACCCTCGTCCGCCCCGGCAGCCACCGAAACGACGACGCATAAGACATTCCAGCGGCGAGCCCATGGAGAATACCCAAGCGCCACCGCCTCGACCTCTGTACAAGCAGAACTCGTGGTCGCCCGACACGCTCCGCGACGAGACGTGGCAGCGCCGGAAGAGCAGCTGCAGCGCGCGCCGCCTCAATCGCAGCAAAAGCGTCTCGGAAGACGATTTGGAGGAGCTCAAAGCGTGCATTGAGCTCGGGTTCGGGTTCGATTCGCCCGTTATCGACCCGAAACTGTCCGATACTTTACCCGCCTTGGAGTTTTACCACGCTGTAAATACGCAGTGCAGTAAGAGCTTGTTAACAGGTTGGTTGATATACACCGTCGGATTGATTGATTTCACCGTGGACTTTTTTGATCCGACGGATGATAATTGTTGATTTTTCTTTATATTTTGTTTCAGAAGTTGGTGATGCGGAGATGTTGAAGATGAGGTTGAGGCAGTGGGCCCAGTTGGTCGGTTGCGCGGTTCGGCAATCATCTTCTTCTATCTAAATCTCAAAAATATTTTCTCAATTGTAAATTATAAATTTAATTCATATTTATTTTATTTTCTATGTCAATCACTCCATTTGTTGAATTTGGAAAAGTCGGGTATGTTGCTACCTGTGGTTATAAGATTTGAATCTAACCATATGCCTTTGGAAGTTTGGCGACTTTATCATTGTCTCCTACGACAATTGCAAAAAAATATCATAACACATTCACATAAAGGAAACTTTTAGAAAGCACTCATATATGTCCTGCCTGGATTGGATATATTTTGGGATTTCCATTTTACTTCATAGTTATCATGTATCGGTCGTGTCAGTTCACCAAAGCAGCGTGTTCACTCCCTTACAATTAAATTTGAATCTTCTCTTCATAATTTATTATAGTAATGTAGGATGTCACATTGTCAATAAAAAACATGTTACATGACTTCATGACTTCAACTTTTTCCCAAGTTGGCGTTTTGATCCATGAATACAATTATTGAATTTTATAGTTCTCACACTTTGTGACACGTAACATTTTAGTCATTCTTCGTCGCAACAAAAATTATCATTGTGGGAAGTTGAGATGTCACAAGGGTCTTGAAGAAGTGAATCAAATCGCAGCCTTAGTAAGTGAGTTGAGCCCTAATCAAGCCTTAATCACTCAATATATGCGACAAATCAAACCCAATCACTCAACTTCATTAAAATGGACCTGTTTTACATCTCAAATAGATGGAACTCCAAAGGCTATGATATTATTAACCTTAACTTTTAACATGTTATGTACCATAACTAAATAATACCAGTTATATGATATGAAAGTTTCTATCCAAATTTTGAAGCAATTATAGTGTAGTATAGCTATGTCGTATAATTTGTTCACATTTATAATATAAGTAGATATTTATTGATAATATTCCTTAAAAAGAGAAAATATGTATACAAGCTATACCATTCTATAATTTCTTCAAATATTGATCCAATGATCCCATTTGCTGCTACAACTCCGACTACAAAAAATGGGCACATACTATTTACATCACAAATGTTTATCCATAATTCAAATTTTACGACGTATGCTTATCACTTTATCCCGTCAATGTCATGCGACAATGAAAATCCCTACTAAAATTCTTCTCCGCCAATGCATTTTTAACCTTGTTCCGCCGCGAATGCGACCGTGAAAAAAAAATCCGCACATAATCTCTCAATCACCGCACGTGAGAGCTACAGTCCCTTGCAACCGAATATGCCCCAAAGTTCCGAACGTACCGAGTACGACACGAGGACACGCTCTTGAGCAAAGAAAAATATCTGTTGCTGTTCTGACCAAAAAAATAACAAATATCTCGCTGAAGATATTATCTCCCGGCTGACGTGGCACCTGCTAATACAGAGAACACGTGTAAAGAGCACGCCATCTGGAGCCTTTATAGGCCCCAACCACAACAAAAAGCCCTTCTCTCTCTCTCTCTCTCTCTATTCACATTGTTCACGACCTCCCCGGAGTGAGAGCGAGAGGGTTTTTCTTTTTCTGCTAAATTTTAGGAGCACATTTTTCTTTTGCTCTCTCTTTTCTCTTCCGAGAGCTTTCAGAAACGAGGCCGTTTCGCATTCCGTCCGACCAGAGAGGTGAAGAGCAGTGATGGGAGAGAATATCCGGGAGAATATTCCGCTTCCGAATTCGGATCCCGAGCGCCGGCCCGAGTTGACTCGGACCATCTCCAACTCCTCGTCGTCTTCTTCGTTCTCCTTCACTACTCTTGACGCTTCCGAGGAGCTCCCGCTTTGTTGCTCGCATGCAACACTGGTAGATTCCATTTTCTTCAGTTTCCTTCCACTTTCTTGCTATTATTTCTTCTGATTGACTACCTGTATTTGTTTCTTTTTTGTTTTTGCGTTAATATTTATGTATGATTATTTGTTATAATTGCTGCTTTTGCTATGTGGTGAGAAGATATAGTGTATTTATTGAAGTTTGATTGGTTGAGTTTTTTTTTTTAATGAATTTTTTCAGGTAGATATTCAGATTGTGAGATTTGCGAGCTGTTTTCTGATTTAGAACTGTCATTTTGTGTTTTGCATGTCATTTTTTAGAATAAATTTGTATTTTTTCAAGTATTTATCTTCGGTCTATTTACTGTCAAGAAGCGTTTTAGATGAAATATACAGAAGAATGAGATCTCTCCTATAGACACAATATTGTGTGATTAAATTTGAGAAATGTAGGGTCTCATTTTTATTTTTATTTCTGAAATTTTGGTGATACCTCTTGTTTTAAATTCTTTGTTTTGATGTCTTTGACCTTTATGGTGCTGGTGTCAAGTTATTTTGAGCTGCAGTTAGATTCATAGTGATGAAGATAATTTTCTGAACTCTTTCGTTAAGGCTTCTATTTTATACAAGGAAATTTGAGTTGAGAATTGAATCAAGATTGGATGTCACATTTTGAATGCTTCCTTTAACTGTGACAGTCAGCTGCCTATTTAGGACCAGAATAAAAAAGAAATTAAATTTGTTGGAGTTGGAGATATGGAAGCATTTTTTTGCTTTCTGTTTTCCTTGATAGGTAATTTATATGGATGTTATTTCCGGTCATTTTTCCTTTTTCAACTTTTGCTTTTGGTTTGACGCAGTGGAGTTTTGTGTTTTACAAACTTATTATGAAATCTTTGTTATAAAAAGCCACTGTCATGTATAATAGGACTCAACCTATCTTTTTCTAGAAATGAAATGGCATGTGTTACAGGTGCTTCTTTTCATGGTGGTCAGAGGTGTTGGAGACAACTTCTTATAGTATTCAAAATAAAGTTTTCCTTTAGATTAACGCAGAATGTGACTAGTTGGAAAGAATTGTGATTCATGCAAAAGGTGACCAGCTGAAATCAAGAATCTGGGACCAGGCAGCGGCTTCTAGGGCAGCATAATGCCTAAGAGAACATCACGACCCCTCCCTCTGTGCAGTTTCGGGAAATACGGTTAAATGGATAAGGAGGTGGCTAACTTTGATTTTTTGGGTGGTACATGAATTGTAAAAAACAAAAGGTTTGAGAACTATACTCCTTATCGATTCAATTAGATCTTTAGGGAAAGGTGACGTATTTGAAGAACAGTCTAGAGAACAAGAAACAAAAGGTTGAGAATTTTATTTTTCAATCCATTCAATTAGGTCTTTAGTGCCTGTTTCTTTGGTTATGTTCTCAAATAATATTTTTCGAGAATAGTTTAGAGAACGCCAATAAATATTGGGAACGTGCTATTTTCTTGTTATTGCTTTATCAAGAAACAGAGACATTTAATTATGATTTTTGATGTTCTGAAAGGCTGCTTAGATAATCCTGTAGAATAGATGATCCTTCTGAGATGATTGAAGCATCCTGAAGAATGAAATCCACTTTATCTCAACAAGATTCCCAATTAACTAGTAGATATCTGTGCACCAGATAGCATAATACATTTTATACTGGTGTCTAAATCCTTTAGAGATCAATGTAAAACTATTGAAAAGTAAATTGTGATATATATTAGACATTCTCAACGGAAGAATGATGTTGACCATTACAAGAAGATGACCTCTCAGAATATGGTGAAGGTCAGTGCAGTAATTAATTTTTGTTACATGTAAGTTAATATATTTTTCCAAGAGGATAAAAAGATTTGAATTAAGGGGTATATGGCAGAAGGTTTTTTAGAAGACGAACAATCAATGATCAGTTTATTTTTAGTGTGAGAGATGACATGCTCATGATAATCTATATCCACAACTTGATTGAGTTGATTTTGTCATGGATTTTACTCTCATCAAATTAAGGGCTGAGATCTTTGAGTGTTTTATGTTTAGGAAGTAGACTATTTCCTTGATTTATAAAGCATTGGCAGTCAAATTCCTTTCGTATTAGGGTTTTGTAGAGGTCCCTGGTCCCCTGGACTTGAGGGTTGTAATGATTCTCCCTATCTTAGTTCCTCATTTATGCACGTTCTAGTTTAGGAATTTGGTTTCATGTTGAAGTGTAACAACAATAAATCTGTAGCTTTTTACTGAGACCATTATATCTAATATTCTTTTTCTCTCAATAATCTGGAATATATAATTCCCGAATGCAGGTTTTAGTCTTATACCTTCTAAGAGACCTGTCTTTTTTTATATATGTTTAGACTTTGACATCGATGATGTTCCATTGCAGGGTGCATCCACAGAGTGGACAAATGAAAAGCACAATTTGTATCTTGATTCTTTGGAAACATCATTTGTTAATGAATTGTACCATTCCATGCGTTTGCGTGACTGGCATCAACAAAAGAATGCTCGAGGGACACATTCATTGCAAGAGGTCTCATTCAAGACTCAGAATTCTTCTGACCAGGTCAGAGTCAAATCTGCTATATCTCTTTTGGTTGTGTGTGAGGATGTTGGTAATGGCCCATTTTGGTCATCTCGTTCATTATTTTCTTGGGTTATTCGCAGTTCATGGTTGTTCAAGATGGCTGCTTGCAGAAGATCAACCTTCGAAAGAATGAAAGTTTGATGGAAAGCACAGCTAATTCTCATGTTACTGTGAGAAGTCCATGCAGATGTCATTCTACTCTTGCAGGCAAAAGCTGCACCGTTTCATCTTCTAAGACGCTGACTTTAAAAAAGTTACATGCATCAGCAAGAAGTTCAGAGCAGAACCTTGTATGTCATCAGGATTTGGTTGGCAGTATTACAGGTACTCTGACTCACTTTGCTTATTTAGGAAATTCTTTCCTTTCATCTCCTAATAATTGATATGCTCTTTCAGATTTTTTTCCCTTCCAAATTTCCTTCCCTGTCACGCCCCCCCCATATGCACGGCCACACAATGTGAATGCACGTTAATACAAGATACAGAATCGTGCAAATAAATGTGTTTTGTTCTCCAGGATACTAAAATTAATTGCTATATCTGTGCACTGGTAGTAGTTTGACTAAAATTAATTGATCTGTCCATGTTCCCCAGATTAATAAGCCTCATGGTATATGGCTTCTGGTGATGTTGCGCTTACATATACATTTATGCCTACACATACTTGCATTATAAATATACAAATTTTTCTGAAATTTTGGTTTTTTTCTTGAGTAAATTAGTAGCTACTTTTACATTTGCAGCACACGTCCACACGTCACAAATACGAACATGTAAAATATATTTTCTGAACTTTACCCACCCTTTCGCTAGATGGTGATTGTGAGCTCTGTTGACATTACATAGCATCATTGTTTAACTTTAATGTGTGTGAACTGGCCACTGCGTATTGAGAATTCAATCATATGCTTTAATAATTCATGTGCTTCATTTTTCTTTTTGGGGTTTTGATCATTGTCTTCTCACAGAAGTATCTGGTCAGAACTTTGTGGATGAAGACCATGGAGGGAAGCTAAGCAATGCATCCAAACCAAAAAGGCTTAAAAGAGTAGCAGCTGATGCTTCCAGCAATGATCAAGTAATGTCTACAATAAACACAAAAACGGAAAGAAAAAAAAACAACATTTGGAATAAATTCTGCATATTGATCTTGCTTTACTTATCCCACATAAGATCCTGTGATTATTATTCAGTCTTGATTGTTAGGGTTCTCATTTTTTATTAATTTCCTCATGTGCCTTATCAGATTGTGCCATCAGGAAATTTTGATACAAAAGAGGTTTCTATGGCCCATAATGTTCTCTCTGAACAAGGGCATAATCTTCGCTATTTCTTAGGAGGAAGCTGAGATACAACTTAGTACTGAAGTCTGACAGGTAAGCAGTATCGATACATCGAAAAGATGGAGATATGGTTATACTTTCCATTTTCTCCTATTTGAAGATTCCAAATGCAAAGGCTGATTCTATTCTATCAGTAGCTATTCTTGTTGTGAATGGTGTTCGGGGTAATGCTACCGTTGGACTTTGGGCAAAAGTTCACAGGGAAGAAATTATATCTGTTCAGCGATATGCTCTTCATCTTTTAGGATTGGTAGATATAGGATTTATGGAGTAGATTTAGCTGATGAATACACATCGATTACATAGGTCTATCTGGTCATTTGCTGTTCCTTTTCTCCGTTTTTATTTTTGTATTTACTGCATTTCAAGTAGAACAACTTCTAATTGATATAGAAGATGCGTAGTACAATTTTGGGCTGTATGGCAGATGTCTGGATTTCATGGGGCTGACCTGAGATGTCAATCATGTCCTCTTCCACATTCATGGAATTCCATTGTTATGAAATTACAAATTTATTTTGTTATTAAATTCTAATAAATTTCCATTAGACCTATGATCTATCACCTCAGTAAGATTTTAGAATTTTATGTTGTCTTCGTTTGTCTGATCTGATTGAGTTTGAGTATATGACACGCCGTAATTACAGAATTTCCAATTTGTGTCAGCGAATTGCCCCTTTATTTATTTATTATTATTTATAATCCCCGTATTTCTTTATTTAATTTTATGACAAGTTTTCCTAATCTTTCCAGCACGTTTCCAAGAGTTTCTTAAATCTGATGGGTACCTAACCCTGTTCTACTACTCCTTTATCATGTAGAAGGCCTAATCCTGTTATTGTAATTTGTGGATTAGCTTAAGTAACTAAGGGGGCGTTTGGTATCCTATTTAAATGGGGAACGCAAAAATTTTGTTTTTTTTTTCCTTAAAAACAAGGAGTTTTTAAATCTATTCTTAAGATTCAAAAACTTGTTTGGTATGCAACTTCAAAACTGTTTTTAAATCTTAAAATTTTGAGAACTTGTGGGTTGTTAGAAAAAAAACTGAAAAAATAGATATTTTTTGTTTTTAATAATTGGGGTGTTTTTTTGGTTGTTCTTGAGTTTGAGTTTTTGAAAATAGGGTTGCCAAGCTATAAGAAAAGATAGTTTGCAAGTCAAGTATTTTCTATTTGGATCATTGATTAAAAACAAAATGTTAAAGAAAGAGTAACTAAAATCTGGACCCATATATTCTTAATCCTAGGAGCACTTTAATAATCCCATCCGGAGAAATGGGTCAGGATACTCGATATATGCTTATGCTAGAGATGGTAAAATAAAGTAAAACTATAAAGTCCAAGGCAGATGGGATTATTCTTCAAGTTATGCATGTGTGTTTGCGGTAGATGCTCTTAATTCCTTCAGCTTCAGCTACAAGTCACTTGCTACTATTAAACATTTTTAAACAAAAAACTACGTTTTGTCCACACGTTGCTTACATGGCTTCCACGTCCACAAAAATGCATGACCCACATTATTTACATCATCAGGTAACATAAGCCACATTGCTACATGGAGCAAAGTCAAGGTGGCTAATTGTAAACTTTTTTTTTAGGTGGTAATTGCATACAAACCTAAATGCATGTGTAAATCTCTATTTAGTTTTTTTAAAATATTCTTTTTATTCTTTTGAGGGCCTTTTTTAGTGAGATGAGTGATAGGATGCTAAACTCATACACACTACACGAATTCTAGGATTCAAATTCAGGATCTTGACTGAGGGAGTAATTACTCCAAACCACTATAGTAGTGGGTCATTTACAATCCCCATTTAGTTTTTTTTTTTTATATCAACTAACTGATACGAACAAGATGAAATGTAATATTAAATGATGATATTCAATTAAAAAAAAGGCTTAAATGTTAAAATGATCCTTGTGTTTTATTTATTTGGCCAATTTAGTTATTGTGTTTTACTCCGTTAGTCAATGTTGTCCATTCCGTTAAATTATTGTTTAAAAAATTCATAAATGTTATTTAAACTAATTAAAAATCTCTAATTATTTAATACAAAATTAAATTAAAATTTAAAAATAAAAGAGCAGCCACCACATTCCAGGGGGGAAGTGGCTGGGTGGGATCGCTCATGGTGGTTTGGTTTTGGCTACGGGAGAGAAGAAGAGGGTTTAGAGGTTGGGTTTCCAAATTTTTTTTATTTTGTTAAGAGAAACAAAAATAAGCACAAGGCAGTGCAACAGTAGGCTAGCAGGTAAGCTTAATAAGATAAAGGATAAGCATGATTGCTGGAGCCAACAATCCATTTGTTCTTGTTCATCCTTCTTTTCATGGCTGTCGAGGCCCTTTTACTCTTGCTAATGTTTTTATCCACCCCATGGATTGTATTATGGGCATGTAGAAGAGATTGGCGGTGTTGATGCAAATCGGAGAACTTTTTATTAGAGGGTTGAATCGGTGGTGATCAATCGGAGAATTTGAGGCTTGCAGGCTTTTATTTTGTTAATCATTAAAGTGAACTTGTAATTTTTTTTATTTATTTAAAACAATTACAGTTTTTATTAATTTTTAGAACTTTAATGAACTTTTTTTAATAATAATTTAATGGAATGGACAATATTAGCTAACGGAGAAAAACACAAAGACTAAATCGGCCAAATTAAAAATACAGGGATTAAATTGGCCAAATGGTTAAAACACAGGGACTATTTTGACACATGGACTATTTTGATATTTAAGCCTTAAAAAATACCAATAAAAAGAATTAATACAAGTGTGTTGAGGCCCAAAAATCCAAGGGGCTAGGCCCAAGGTGATTATTGGCCCAATAGGGACAAGTGAACACAAGGAAATTTAGGGAACAAATTAATACGAGCTACGAGCCGCATGCTACGTCAAACAAGCACGTGCGGGGAGACCCAAAACATGCTAACTTTACAAAAAACATGCTCACTTCTATCGAATTCGGCTATGGCCTGTGATGATAGGATAAAAAATCCAAGCACAAGCGTAGGTGTCAGAACCGCCATGCCAACACCAAGATGTGTTACAAGCTTAGGTGGACCCCAGCCACCAAAATTACCCGGGGCTTGCTTGAACGGGTTGTGGTATGGATGGCAACGGGCTTTCACAGGACCCATTGACGAGCCAAGGGGATGGTAGTTTCGGATCACTTGGGGGACCCAAAACTCAAGCCTATTTCCTCGGCCCGAAACACATGGGTTAGCATGAGAGAAGAGAGAGCATGACCCAATACCTTAGAAAAAAGTGTAGAGCCTGTTAGGAAAAGCTGGGACATTTAGAAGGACTAAACATGCTGTTAAGGCACAATTGGCAGGCTGCTTCCGGCAGCTTGACGAAAAGCCCAGCAGATTTACCCAGAGTGACATATTACCAATTCAAAGCTTAGGAGAGAAAAGCCCAGCCCAAACTCCCTGTAAAATATCTGGCCAAGCGTGTTTGTCCCTATCCAGGAGAGTCAACGGCGACCCTCTCAAAAAACCAGAGGAAATCCACATGAGTAAGGGGTTTACCCGTCGAGTAAAGCACAGCTCCTTTCCCTTCCATTGTCCTGGCAGCTTGCATAGGAAACGTCGAGAGAAAAGCAGGCGGCTCTTCACCTCTTTGAGAAGAGGCCAGCAAGACCGAAACCTTGAAACCACAAATGGGTTCCTTACCCATATGTCTTGGGCGGACGGAATTCATCAAAGAGGACAAAGTGGGGGAAAACAATGGAAAGAGGGAGGGAAGTATGACGGAATTAGAACCCTTAGTGGCTATAAAAGGAGGACTTCTGCTACCCAGAAGAACCAACCCATTTTTTCCAGAGCTCGACCAAGCATTGTCAAGCAGCTGGAAAATCTACTCAAGCCACCCCATCTCCTCCTCCATTCGTTTTCTTCCTCCATTAGGAAGGAAACCAGCCAAATCTTCCTTTGCTTGCTCTAAACCTCCATCCTCCATAGGAAAATTCATCTCTCTCTCTCTCTCAAAATTGCTAAACCTGTGAAAGCCTAGCTCCCATGCCACATGCTCTCCAAGCCAAGCTCTTCTGTAAAATTGGTTAAGTTTGTTTGGGCTATTAGTGAAGGAAGCCTGAGAGTGTTTTCGTAACAGTTTCATCAGACTTTGCGAAAAACACTCTTCCAGGCGCTTGGTATCGAACCCAGGCACTTGGGGAATTTTGCTCACTTCTCTTCTTACGGCAGCCCAAGCCCATTCGTCAGGCTGCTGGAACAAAAGGCCCCAACATAAATTGGCGACTTCACTGGGGACCAAGCTGCCATTTTTTCGCTAATGCCTCCAAGAAAGAAGACTAGGAGCAATACCATGGCCTCTCAAGGCGGATCTGACCACGGTGATTCTGAATCACGACAAAATGCCTCCTCTAGGCAGCAAGAACGTGCAAGTGAGGGAGCTTTTACCCTCACGGACCTTATTACGGCTATGCAGACTATGGGAGAAACCCAAAGAGAGATGATGAACACCATCAAAGAGCTAAGGAATGCTGTTCCTAAGCCAAACGAAGAAAATACCCGACATCCACAGGAGGAATCTGCTGCTGCTGGAAAAGAGTCCGAACAAAAGGGACCATCTTTTGTTACCCAGGAGGATGTCGTGGCCATGCTGGAAAAGGAACTCAGTCGAAGCCAAGAGGACTGGAAATACATTCCTCAGCCACCTTACCCATCAAGCTTACTCCAGCAGCCTTATCCCAAAGGCTACGAAACACCAAACTTCGTCCTTTTCGATGGAAGGAAGGGGAGTCCAAAGGAGCATGTTAGTCGTTTCATCGATGCCTTAGGACCACATGCTGGTGATTATAATCTCCGACTGCGAGAATTTTCAAAAAGTCTTACTGATCGGGCCTATTCCTGGTATACGACGTTGGCGCCAGGTTCTATTCGTTCTTGGGACGATCTGGCAGGCAGGTTTTGTAAAAAATCCTTTCAGCACGAGGAAAGAGTCACCACCACTCAGCTCAACAATACCCGCCAGAAGTATGGTGAAGATCCTGTGGACTTTGTACGAAGGTTTCGAGATCTGGCCCTAGATTGCTATGATGAAAAAGATGAAGAGGCACTTGTCGAAATCTGCATCAGCAACATTGTGGCAGATTATAGAGTGTACCTGGAAAATATTGGCATCAGTCAATTTTCTAGGTTGTTGGAAGCAGTAAGAAAAACAAGCATGTCTGTCAAACCGACAGGACAAAGAACTTGGAGGAATGAGAAGAAGGAGGCGCACCAAACGCTGGCTGTAGATGACAAGCCATCCAATGACTACAGCGCGCGCAAAAGGAAGGACCGAGAGACGTCCCCGCCGCTACCATGCAAAGATGAGGAGTTTCATGCCATCCTGGACACAATGATCGCTGATGGCGCGATCAAACCTCTCAGGCCCTACAAAGTCCCCACCCGAGAGGAAAAGAATGATCCTAGGTACTGTCGCTACCATCAATTCGTGGGACATCCAACTACCGCTTGTCAAGCTCTGAGGAAAATCTTGCATGGCAAAATACACGAAGGGGTTCTTGAGCTTCCCTCTAAAAGGCAGATTATTGATGAGGACCCTTTGCCAAAACGAAGGGGAAAGGAAATAGTTGCTGTCATAACATGTTCTGATGATTTACTCGATAACGATGAGCCTTGTCATCCATGGAGGGACGACCCCAAACCACCAGAAGCCATCTGGGAGCCTTGCGGGAATATGGAAAAAGCTTTCTGGCGGAAATACTCAAAACCCCCGAGTTATGATGCGCCATGGCCACTCGCTCAAGGATGGAACGACTGCACAGCGGACAGGGCGTTTACAGAGCAATGCCTGGGAGCTTGTGCAGGACAACGGGAAACAGCGGCCGTCACGTTTCATGCTCTTACCGAAGCTGAAGCAACTGTAATGGAACGCTATTCAAGTAAAAAGCAAGGACCCACAGCCTCCCAAGTCCTTCAAAGGAACCCAAAATTCAAATCGCTCTTTGATCAACTTGACTTCGGGCCTCAAGCAAGGGAAGCAGCTACGGCGGCTCTCATGAGCATCTCTGAGTCCAGTTCTCATTGTTTTGCCGCACAGCCGCAAAGGTCATTTTTGGAAAACGACAACGCTATCATTTTCACGGATGAAGACATGGAGGTCCCGTACCCAGATCACAGAAGGCCACTCTACTTGGAAGGACAAATCAACGATGTGTTCATAAGGCGGGCCTTGGTAGACACAGGTTCTTCCGTTAATATATTACCTCTGTCTGTGCTTACGGCAGCTGGCATCCCATTATCCAAAATTGTCCAATCGCAAACGAGCATCAGCGGCTTTGGAAACAAAAGTGAAGTAACGGTGGGACATATGCAAGTAAATTTAAAGGTGGGGCCAATTCGGTCACTTACAAAATTCTATGTCGTGGATGTGGATGTGGCTTATCATGCGCTGCTTGGAAGGCCATGGCTCAATAAACATAAGCTTGTGGTCTCTACTTACCATCAATGTGTGAAAGGAAGAATTGGGCTGAGACCGCTCCGCATACCAGGAAATCAGACACCATTCAACAAAAACGAAGCCCATTATTTGGAAGCTGAATTCTACACCGAATGCACAGATGCTGGAAGCAACCCATCCAAAGATTTTGGAACCTGTCTCCCGTCTTGGACAGAAATTCGTGATTTAAGTAATGAAGAACTCATCACCATCATCAACCGAGGAA
>NC_047657.1:12594345-12609405 GCF_902201215.1 Prunus dulcis | reverse complement strand
ATGCATATACAAATTGTCCATGTTTAGGTTAATTAATTTTTAAAAATTTTAATTTTATTGACTACATAATATATTTGGAGATTTAATTAGTTGAATTAGCAATTATATTTTAAACTGATTATGATGAAATATTTTAATTAACTTCATGAATTATATTACTTAATGAATAGTAATTCAATTTCTCTTTTTCTTTTTCTCCTTTAATATTCACTAAGTTAATTACTAATCAAAGTAATTAAAAAGTGAAATACATACTATGCTACTTAAAGGGTGTAGCCAAACTTTTCATAAAAATTTAAATTCTTAAAAAAAAATTAAAAAAAAATTAAAAATTAAAAAACTGAGTATAGCCGTGCGGCTATACTATTTTTAATATAAAAAGGAAGACCCCCAACGTTTAGGCGCCACGTGTCCACTTTTTAATTAAAAAAATAATAAACTGAGTATAGCCGTGCGGCTGTACTATTTTTAATATAAAAAGGAGGACCCCAATGTTTAGGCGCCACGTGTCCACATTTTAAAAAAAACAGAGTATAGCCGTGCGGCTGTACTTTTTTTGGTTTTAAAAAAAGAACCTCCAGCGACTAGGCGCCACGTGTCCCCAAAACAGTATAGCCGTGCGGCTGTACTATTTTTCTAAATCCCAAAACATATAGCCGGCCGGCTAGACTATTTTTCAAAAAGAAAAATAGTACAGCCGCGCGGCTATACTATGTAAATAGAATTTAATTATTTTGTGGACTTTTTCTATAATTTTTTTAATACTAATTAATAATTACTAATTAAAGTAATTCAAAAAGGCTAAGATATTACTCAATTACATGTATTGAATTAAAGAAGTGGGCCAAAAAACAAAAGCAAAGAAAGTAATTATATGTATATTAAAAAGGATTAAATTTAATTTTTTTTATTTTTTAAAAAGCATTACGAATACGTACAAACATGTACAATACGACTATTGTACGTTTGCTTTTTAAAAAAGGAGATGCATATAGAACACGAATGTATTATTGGAAACTACGTACGTACACACACACACACATATACATATGCGTATACATACATATATATATATATATATATTACGACTAATTAAAGTAATTGAAAAAGAATAAGATATTACTTAATTACATATATTAAATGAAGGAAGTTGGCCAAAAGAAAAAGTAAAAGAAACTAATTTTATATTTTAAAATTTTATACTTTTCAAAAAAAAAAAAAAAAACATGAACACTTCTCCCGACGAAATTTCGTCGGCAAAGATCTATGCCGACAAAATTTGTCGGATTAGGTTTCCCCCGACGAAAATATCTTTGCCGACGAAATTTCGTCGGGAAAGGTCTTATTTTTTAAAAATAAATATAAACTTAGGATGTTTAGGTTAATTAATTTTTAAAACTTTTATTTTTATTAACTACATAATATATTTGGAGATTTAATTAGTTGAATTAGCAAATATATTTTAATTATTTATTTAATGACTGATTATGATTAAATATTTAATTAACCTCATGAATTATATTACTTAATGAATAGTAATTCAATTTCTCTTTTTCTTTTTCTCCTTTAATATTCACTAAGTTAATAACTAATCAAAGTAATTAAAAAAGTGAAATACATACTATGCTACTTAAAGGGTGTAGCCAAACTTTTCATAAAAATTTAAATTCTTAAAAATAAAAAAAAAAATAAAGAAAAATTAAAAAACTGAGTATAGCCGCGCGGCTATACTATTTTTAATATAAAAAGGAAGACCCCCAACGTTTAGGCGCCACGTGTCCACTTTGTAATTAAAAAAATAATAAAGTGAGTATAGCCGTGCGGCTATACTATTTTTAATATAAAAAGGAGGACCCCAACGTTTAGGCGCCACGTGTCCACATTTTTAAAAAAACAGAGTATAGCCGTGCGGCTGTACTTTTTTTGGTTTTAAAAAAAGAACCTCCAGCGACCAGGCGCCACGTGTCCCCAAAACAGTATAGCCGTGCGGCTGTACTGTTTTTCTAAATCCCAAAAGGTATAGCCGGCCGGCTAGACTATTTTTCAAAAAGAAAAATAGTACATCCGCGCGGCTATACTATGTAAACAGAATTTTATTATTTTGTTGACTTTTTCTAATACTAATTAATAATTACTAATTAAAGTAATTCAAAAAGGCTAAGATGTTGCTCAATTACATGTATTGAATTAAAGAAGTGGGCCAAAAAACAAAAGCAAAGAAAGTAATTATATGTATATTAAAAAGGTTTAAATTTAATTTTTTTATTTTTTAAAAAGCATTACGAATACGTACAAACATTTACAATACGACTATTGTACGGTTTCTTTTTAAAAAAAGGAGATGCATATAGAACACGAATGTATTATTGGAAACTACGTACGTACACACACACACACATATACATATACGTATACATACACATATATATATATATATATTACGACTAATTAAAGTAATTAAAAAAGAATAAGATATTACTTAATTACATATATCAAATTAAGGAAGTTGGCCAAAATAAAAAGTAAAGAAACTAATTTTATATTTTAAAATTTTATACTTTTCAAAAAAAAAAACACTTGAACACTTCTCCCGACGAAATTTCGTCGGCAAAGATCTATGCCGACAAAATTTGCCGGATTAGGTTTCCCCCGACGAAAATATCTTTGCCGACGAAATTTCGTCGGGAAAGGTCTTATTTTTAAAAAATAAATATAAACTTAGGATGTTTAGGTAAATTAATTTTTAAAACTTTTATTTTTATTAACTACATAATATATTTGGAGATTTAATTAGTTGAATTAGCAAATATATTTTAATTATTTATTTAATGACTGATTATGATTAAATATTTAATTAACTTCATGAATTATATTACTTAATGAATAGTATTTCAATTTCTCTTTTTCTTTTTCTCCTTTAATATTCACTAAGTTAATTATTAATCAAAGTAATTAAAAAGGTGAAATACATACTATGCTACTTAAAGGGTGTAGCCAAACTTTTCATAAAAATTTAAATTATAAAAAAAAAATTAAAAAAAAAATTAAAAATTAAAAAACTGAGGATAGCCGTGCGGCTATACTATTTTTAATATAAAGAGGAAGACCCCCAACGTTTAGGCGCCACGTGTCCACTTTTTAATTAAAAAATAATAAACTGAGTATAGCCGTGCGGCTGTACTATTTTTAATATAAAAAGGAGGACACCAATGTTTAGGCGCCACGTGTCCACATTTTAAAAAAACAGAGTATAGCCGTGCGGCTGTACTTTTTTTGGTTTTAAAAAAAAAACCTCCAGCGACTAGGCGCCACGTGTCCCCAAAACAGTATAGCCGTGCGGCTGTACTATTTTTCTAAATCCCAAAAGGTATAGCCGGCCGGCTAGACTATTTTTCAAAAAAAAAAATAGTACAGCCGCGCGGCTATACTATGTAAATAGAATTTAATTATTTTGTGGACTTTTTCTATAATTTTTTAATACTAATTAATAATTACTAATAAAAGTAATTCAAAAAGGCTAAGATATTACTCAATTACATGTATTGAATTAAAGAAGTGGGCCAAAAAACAAAAGCACAGAAAGTAATTATATGTTTATTAAAAAGGATTATATTTAATTTTTTTATTTTTTAAAAAGCATTACGAATACGTACAAACATGTACAATACGACTATTGTACGTTTGCTTTTTAAAAAAAGGAGATGCATATAGAAAACGAATGTATTATTGGAAACTACGTACGTACACACACACATATACATATACGTATACATATATATATATATACATATATATTACGACTAATTAAAGTAATTAAAAAGAATAAGATATTACTTAATTACATACATTAAATGAAGGAAGTTGGCCAAAAGAAAAAGTAAAGAAACTAATTTTATATTCTAAAATTTTATACTTTTCAAAAAAAAAAAAAAATGAACACTTCTTCCGACGAAATTTCGTCGGCAAAGATCTATGCCGACAAAATTTGCCGGATTAGGTTTCTCCCGACGAAAATATCTTTGCCGACGAAATTTCGTCGGGAGAGGTCTTATTTTTAAAAAATAAATATAAACTTAGGATGTTTAGGTTAATTAATTTTTTAAACTTTTTTTTTTATTAACTACATAATATATTTGGAGATTTAATTAGTTGAATTAGCAATTATATTTTAATTATTATTTATTTAATGACTGATTATGATTAAATATTTTAATTAACTTCATGAATTAGATTACTTAATGAATAGTAATTCAATTTCTCTTTTTTTTTTTCTCCTTTAATATTCACTAAGTTAATTACTAATCAAAGTAATTAAAAAAGTGAAATACATACTATGCTACTTAAAGGGTGTAGCCAAACTTTTCATAAAAATTTAAATTCTTAAAAAAAATTAAAAAATTAAAAAAAATTAAAAAACTGAGTATAGCCGGGCGGCTATACTATTTTTTCATATAAAAAGAAGGAACCCCAACGCTTAGGCGCCACATGTCAAGTTTTTACTTAAAAAAATAAAAAACTGAGTACAGCCGCGCGGCTATACTATTTTTAATATAAAAAGGAGGACCCCAAC
This sequence comes from Prunus dulcis, assembly GCF_902201215.1. Lineage (NCBI taxonomy): Eukaryota > Viridiplantae > Streptophyta > Magnoliopsida > Rosales > Rosaceae > Prunus > Prunus dulcis. The sequence goes on along the minus strand of NC_047657.1, from coordinate 12,604,835 downwards.
GAGTAGGCGCCACGTGTCCACATTTTTTTAAAAAAACAGAGTATAGCCGTGCGGCTGTACATTTTTTGGTTTAAAAAAAAAAGAGCCTCCAACAACAAGGCGCCACGTGTCCCAAAACAGTACAGCCGTGCGGCTGTACTATTTTTCTAAATCCCAAAAGGTATAGCCGGGCGGCTGAACTTTTTCAAAAAAGAAAAATAGTACAGCCGCACGGCTATACTATGTAAATAGAATTTAATGATTTTGTGGACTTTTTCTATAATTTTTTTTAATACTAATTAATAATTACTAATTAAAGTAATTCAAAAAGGCTAAGATGTTACTCAATTACATGTATTGAATTAAAGAAGTGGGCCAAAAAAAAAAAGCAAAGAAAGTAATTATATGTTTATTAAAAAGGATTAAATTTAATTTTTTATTTTTTAAAAAGCATTACGAATACGTACAAACATGTACAATACGACTATTGTACGTTTGCTTTTTAAAAAAAAGGAGATGCATATAGAACACGAATGTATTATTGGAAACTACGTACGTACACACACACATATACATATACGTATACATATATATATATATACATATATATTACGACTAATTAAAGTAATTAAAAAGAATAAGATATTACTTAATTACATACATTAAATGAAGGAAGTTGGCCAAAAGAAAAAGTAAAGAAACTAATTTTATATTCTAAAATTTTATACTTTTCAAAACAAAAAAAAAAAAAAAAAAAAACCATGAACACTTCTCCCGACGAAATTTCGTCGGCAAAGATCTATGCCGACAAAATTTGCCGGATTAGGTTTCCCACGACGAAAATATCTTTGCCGACGAAATTTCGTCGGGAGAGGTCTTATTTTTTAAAAATAAATATAAACTTAGGATGTTTAGGTTAATTAATTTCTAAAATTTTTATTTTTATTAACTACATAATATATTTGGAGATTTAATTAGTTGAATTAGCAATTATATTTTAATTATTATTTATTTAATGACTGATTATTATTAAATATTTAATTAACTTCATGAATTATATTACTTAATGAATAGTAATTCAATTTCTATTTTTCTTTTTCTCCTTTAATATTCACTAAGTTAATTACTAATCAAAGTAATTAAAAAAGTGAAATACATACTATGCTACTAAAAGGGTGTAGCCAAACTTTTCATAAAAATTTAAATTCTTAAAAAAAAATATAAATTAAAAAAAATTAAAAAACTGAGTATAGCCGTGCGGCTATACTATTTTTTCATATAAAAAGGAGGACCCCCAACGCTTAGGCGCCACGTGTCAAATTTTTAATTAAAAAAATAAAAAACTGAGTACAGCCGCACGGCTATACTATTTTTAATATGAAAAGGAGGGCCCCAAAGAGTAGGCTCCACGTGTCCACATTTTTAAAAAAAAACAGAGTATAGCCGTGCGGCTGTACTTTTTTTGGTTTAAAAAAAAAGAGCCTCCAACAACTAGGCGCCACGTGTCCCAAAACAGTACAGCCGTGCGGCTGTACTATTTTTCTAAATCCCAAAAGGTATAGCCCGGCGGCTGGACTTTTTCAAAAAAGAAAAATAGTACAGCCGCACGGCTATACTATGTAAATAGAATTTAATGATTTTGTGGACTTTTCATATAATTTTTTTAATACTAATTAATAATTACTAATTAAAGTAATTCAAAAAGGCTAAGATGTTACTCAATTACGTGTATTGAATTAAAGAAGTGGGCCAAAAAACAAAAGCAAAGAAAGTAATTATATGTTTATTAAAAAGGATTAAATTTAATTTTTTATTTTTTAAAAAGCATTACGAATACGGACAAACATGTACAATACGACTATTGTACGTTTGCTTTTTAAAAAAAGGAGATGCATATAGAACACTAATGTATTATTGGAAACTACGTACGTACACACACACATATACATATACGTATACATATATATATATATATATACATATATATTACGACTAATTAAAGTAATTAGAAAAGAATAAGATATTACTTAATTACATATATTAAATGAAGGAAGATGGCCAAAAGAAAAAGTAAAGAAACTAATTTTATATTCTAAAATTTTATACTTTTCAAAAAAAAAAAACCATGAACACTTCTTCCGACGAAATTTCGTCGGCAAAGATCTATGCCGACAAAATTTGCCAGATTAGGTTTCCCCCGACGAAAATATCTTTGCCGACGAAATTTCGTCGGGATAGGTCTTATTTTTAAAAAATAAATATAAACTTAGGATGTTTAGGTTAATTAATTTTTAAAATTTTTATTTTTATTAACTACATAATATATTTGGAGATTTAATTAGTTGAATTAGCAATTATATTTTAATTATTATTTATTTAATGACTGATTATTATTAAATATTTAATTAACTTCATGAATTATATTACTTAATGAATAGGAATTCAATTGCTATTTTTCTTTTTCTCCTTTAATATTCACTAAGTTAATTACTAATCAAAGTAATTAAAAAAGTGAAATACATACTATGCTACTCAAAGGGTGTAGCCAAACTTTTCATAAAAATTTAAATTCTTAAAAAAAAATATAAATTAAAAAAAAATTAAAAAACTGAGTATTGCCGTGCGGCTATACTATTTTTTCATATAAAAAGGAGGACCCCCAACGCTTAGGCGCCACGTGTCAACTTTTTAATTAAAAAAATAAAAAACTGAGTACAGCCGCGCGGCTATACTATTTTTAATATAAAAAGGAGGGCCCCAAAGAGTAGGCTCCACGTGTCCACATTTTTAAAAAAAAAAGAGTATAGCCGTGCGGCTGTACTTTTTTTGGTTTTAAAAAAAAAGAGTCTCCAACAACTAGGCGCCACGTGTCCCAAAACAGTACAGCCGTGCGGCTGTATTATTTTTCTAAATCCCAAAAGGTATAGCCGGGCGGCTGGACTTTTTCAAAAAAGAAAAATAGTACAGCCGCACGGCTATACTATGTAAATAGAATTTAATGATTTTGTGGACTTTTTCTATAATTTTTTTTTAATACTAATTAATAATTACTAATTAAAGTAATTCAAAAAGGCTAAGATGTTACTCAATTACATGTATTGAATTAAAGAAGTGAGCCAAAAAACAAAAGCAAAGAAAGTAATTATATGTTTATTAAAAAGGATTAAATTAAATTTTTTTATTTTTTAAAAAGCATTACAAATACGTACAAACATGTACAATACGACTATTGTACGGTTTGCTTTTTAAAAAAAGGAGATGCATATAGAACACGAATGTATTATTGGAAACTACGTACGTACACACACACATATACATATACATATATATATATATATATACATATATATTACGACTAATTAAAGTAATTAAAAAAGAATAACATATTACTTAATTACATATATTAAATGAAGGAAGTTGGCCAAAAGAAAAAGTAAAGAAACTAATTTTATATTCTAAAATTTTATACTTTTCAAAAAAAAAAAACCATGAAAACTTCTCCCGACGAAATTTCGTCGGCAAAGATCTATGCCGACAAAATTTACCGGATTAGGTTTCCCCCGACGAAAATATCTTTGCCGACGACATTTCGTCGGAGAGGTCTTATTTTTAAAAAATAAATATAAACTTAGGATGTTTAGGTTAATTAATTTTTTAAACTTTTATTTTTATTAACTACATAATATATTTTGAGATTTAATTAGTTGAATTAGCAATTATATTTTAATTATTATTTATTTAATGACTGATTATTATTAAATATTTAATTAACTTCATGAATTATTTTACTTAATGAATAGTAATTCAATTTCTGTTTTTCTTTTTCTCCTTTAATATTCACTAAGTTAATTACTAATCAAAGTAATTAAAAAGTGAAATACATACTATGCTACTTAAAGGGTGTAGCCAAACTTTTCATAAAAATTTAAATTCTGAAAAAAAATTAAAAAAAATTAAAAAAATTTTAAAAACTGAGTATAGCCGTGCGGCTATACTGTTTTTAATATAAAAAGGAGGACCCCCAACGTTTAGGCGCCACGTGTCTACTTTTTTAATTAAACAAATAAAAACTGAGTATAGCCGTGCGGCTATACTATTTTTAATATAAAAAGGAGGACCCAACGTTTAGGCGCCACGTGGCCACATTTTTAAAAAAAACAGAGTATAGCCGTGCGGCTCTACTCTGTTTTTGTTTTAAAAAAAGAGCCTCCAGTTACTAGGCGCCACGTGTCCCAAAACAGTATAGCCGTGCGGCTGTACTATTTTTCAAAATCCCAAAAGGTATAGCGGGCCGGCTAGACTTTTTCAAAAAGAAAAATAGTACAGCCGCGCGGCTATACTATGTAAACAGAATTTTATTATTTTGTTGACTTTTTCTAATATTAATTAATAATTACTAATTAAAGTAATTCAAAAAGGCTAAGATGTTACTCAATTACGTGTATTGAATTAAAGAATTGGGCCAAAGAAAAAAAGCAAAGAAAGTAATTATATGTTTATTAAAAAGGATTTAATTAAATTTTTTTATTTTTTAAAAAGCATTACAAATACGTACAAACATGTACAATACGACTATTGTATGGTTTGTTTTTTAAAAAAAGGAGATGCATATAGAACACGAATGTATTATTGGAAACTACGTACGTACACACTCACACACACATATACATATACATATACATACATATATATATATATATTATGACTAATTAAAGTAATTAAAAAAAAATAAGATATTACTTAATTACATATATTAAATGAAGGAAGTTGGCCAAAAGAAAAAGTAAAGAAACTAATTTTATATTCTAAAATTTTATACTTTTCAAAAAAAAAAAAAAAAAAAAAACCATGAACACTTCTCCCGACGAAATCTCGTCGGCAAAGATCTATGTCGACAAAATTTGCCGGATTAGGTTCCCCCCGACGAAAATATCTTTGCCGACGAAAGTTCGTCGGGAGAGGTCTTATTTTTAAAAAATAAATATAAACTTAGGATGTTTAGGTTAATTAATTTTTAAAATTTTATTTTTATTAACTACATAATATATTTGGAGATTTAATTAGTTGAATTAGCAATTATATTTTAATTATTATTTATTTAATGACTGATTATTATTAAGTATTTAATTAACTTCATGAATTATATTACTTAATGAATAGTAATTCAATTTCTATTTTTCTTTTTCTCCTTTAATATTCACTAAGTTAATTACTAATCAAAGTAATTAAAAAGTGAAATACATACTATGCTACTTAAAGGGTGTAGCCAAACTTTTCATAAAAATTTAAATTCTGAAAAAAATTAAAAAAAAATTAAAAAAAAAATTAAAAAACTGAGTATAGCCGTCCGGCTATACTATTTTTTCATATAAAAAGGAGGACCCCCAACGCTTAGGCGCCACGTGTCATCTTTTTACTTAAAAAAATAAAAAACTGAGTACAGCCGCGCGGCTATACTATTTTTAATATAAAAAGGAGGGCCCCAAAGAGTAGGCTCCACGTGTCCACATTTTTAAAAAAAAACAGAGTATAGCCGTGCGGCTGTACTTTTTTTTGGTTTAAAAAAAAAAGAGCCTCCAACAACTAGGCGCCACGTGTCCCAAAACAGTATAGCCGGGCGGCTGTACTATTTTTCTAAATCTCAAAAGGTATAGCCGGGCGGCTAGACTTTTTTCAAAAAGAAAAATAGTACAGCCGCACGGCTATACTATGTAAATAGAATTTAATTATTTTGTGGACTTTTTCTATAATTTTTTTTAATACTAATTAATAATTACTAATTAAAGTGATTCAAAAAGGCTAAGATATTACTCAATTACATGTATTGAATTAAAGAAGTGGGCCAAAAAACAAAAGCAAAGAAAGTAATTATATATATATTAAAAAGGATTAAATTTAATTTTTTTTATTTTTTAAAAAGCATTACGAATACGTACAAACATGTACAATACGACTATTGTACGTTTGCTTTTTAAAAAAAAGGAGATGCATATAGAACACGAATGTATTATTGGAAACTACGTACGTACACACACACACATATACATATACGTATACATACATATATATATATATATATTACGACTAATTAAAGTAATTAAAAAAGAATAATATATTACTTAATTACATATATTAAATGAAGGAAGTTGGCCAAAAGAAAAAGTAAAGAAACTAATTTTATATTCTAAAATTTTATACTTTTCAAAAAAAAAAACCATGAACACTTTTCCCGACGAAATTTCGTCGGCAAAGATCTATGCCGACAAAATTTGCCGAATTAGGTTTCCCCCGACGAAAATATCTTTGCCGACGAAATTTCGTCGGGAGAGGTCTTATTTTTAAAAAATAAATATAAACTTAGGATGTTTAGGTTAAGTAATTTTTAAAATTTTTATTTTTATTAACTACATAATATATTTGGAGATTTAATTAGTTGAATTAGCAATTATATTTTAATTATTATTTATTTAATGACTGATTATTATTAAATATTTAATTAACTTCATGAATTATATTACTTAATGAATAGGAATTCAATTGCTATTTTTCTTTTTCTCCTTTAATATTCACTAAGTTAATTACTAATCAAAGTAATTAAAAAAGAGAAATACATACTATGCTACTTAAAGGGTGTAGCCAAACTTTTCAAAAAAATTTAAATTTTAAAAAAAAAAAAAATTAAAAAAAATTAAAAAACTGAGTATAGCCGTGCGGCTATACTATTTTTTAAAATAAAAAGTAGGACCCCCAACGTTTAGGCGCCACGTGTCTACTTTTTAATTAAAAAAATAAAAAACTGAGTACAGCCGTGCGGCTATACTATTTTTAATATAAAAAGGAGGGCCCCAACGATTTGGCGCCACGTGTCCACATTTTTTTAAAAAACAGAGTATAGCCGTGCGGCTGTACTTTTTTTTTGGTTTAAAAAAAGAGCCTCCAACAACTAGGCGCCAAGTGTCCCAAAACAGTATAGCCGCGCGGCTGTACTATTTTTCTAAATCTCAAAAGGTATAGCCGGGCGGCTAGACTGTTTTTCAAAAAGAAAAATTGTACAGCCGCACGGCTATACTATGTAAATAGAATTTAATTATTTTGTGGACTTTTTCTATAATTTTTTTTTAATACTAATCAATAATTACTAATTAAAGTAATTCAAAAAGGCTAAGATGTTACTCAATTACATGTATTGAATTAAAGAAGTGGGGCAAAAAACAAAAGCAAAGAAAGTAATTATATGTTTATTAAAAAGGATTAAATTTAATTTTTTATTTTTTAAAAAGCATTACGAATACGTACAAACATGTACAATACGACTATTGTACGTTTGCTTTTTTAAAAAAGGAGATGCATATAGAACACGAATGTATTATTGGAAACTACGTACGTACACACACACATATACATATATATATATACATATATATTACGACTCATTAAAGTAATTAAAAAAGAATAAGATATTACTTAATTACATATATTAAATGAAGGAAGTTGGCCAAAAGAAAAAGTAAAGAAACTAATTTTATATTTTAAAATTTTATACTTTTCAAAAAAAAAAAAAAACATGAAAACTTTTCCCGACGAAATTTCGTCGGCAAAGATCTATGCCGACAAAATTTGCCGGATTAGGTTTCCCACGACGAAAATATCTTTGCCGACGAAATTTCGTCGGGAGAGGTCTTATTTTTAAAAAATAAATATAAACTTAGGATGTTTAGGTTAATTAATTTTTTAAACTTTTTTTTTTATTAACTACATAATATATTTGGAGATTTAATTAGTTGAATTAGCAATTATATTTTAATTATTATTTATTTAATGACTGATTATTATTAAATATTTAATTAACTTCATGAATTATATTACTTAATGAATAGTAATTCAATTTCTATTTTTCTTTTACTCCTTTAATATTCACTAAGTTAATTACTAATCAAAGTAATTAAAAAAGTGAAATACATACTATGCTACTTAAAGGGTGTAGCCAAACTTTTCATAAAAATTTAAATTCTGAAAAAAATTAAAAAAAAATTAAAAAAAAAATTAAAAAACTGAGTATAGCCGTGCGGCTATACTATTTTTTCATATAAAAAGGAGGACCCCCAACGCTTAGGCGCCACGTGTCAACTTTTTACTTAAAAAAATAAAAAACTGAGTACAGCAGCGCGGCTATACTATTTTTAATATAAAAAGGAGGACCCCAACGAGTAGGCGCCACGTGTCCACATTTTTTAAAAAAAACAGAGCATAGCCGTGCGGCTGTACATTTTTTTGTTTAAAAAAAAAAAGAGCCTCCAACAACAAGGCGCCACGTGTCCCAAAACAGTACAGCCGTGCGGCTGTACTATTTTTCTAAATCCCAAAAGGTATAGCCGGGCGGCTGGACTTTTTCAAAAAAGAAAAATAGTACAGCCGCACGGATATACTATGTAAATAGAATTTAATGATTTTGTGGACTTTTTCTATAATTTTTTTTAATACTAATTAATAATTACTAATTAAAGTAAATCAAAAAGGCTAAGATGTTACTCAATTACATGTATTGAATTAAAGAAGTGGGCCAAAAAACAAAAGCAAAGAAAGTAATTATATGTATATTGAAAAGGATTAAATTTAATTTTTTTATTTTTTAAAAAGCATTACGAATACGTACAAACATGTACAATACGACTATTGTACGTTTGCTTTTTAAAAAAAAGGAGATGCATATAGAACACGAATGTATTATTGGAAACTACGTACGTACACACACACATATACATATACGTATACATATATATATACATATATATTACGACTAATTAAAGTAATTAGAAAAGAATAAGATATTACTTAATTACATATATTAAATGAAGGAAGTTGGCCAAAAGAAAAAGAAAAGAAACTAATTTTATATTCTAAAATTTTATACTTTTCAAAAAAAAAAAAAAAAAAAAAACCATGAACCCTTCTCCCGACGAAATTTCGTCGGCAAAGATCTATGCCGACAAAATTTGCCGGATTAGGTTTCCCCCGACTAAAATATCTTTGCCGACGAATTTTCGTCGGGAGAGGTCTTATTTTTAAAAAATAAATATAAACTTAGGATGTTTAGTTTAATTAATTTTTAAAATTTTTATTTTTATTAACTACATAATATATTTGGAGATTTAATTAGTTGAATTAGCAATTATATTTTAATTATTATTTATTTAATGACTGATTATGATTAAATATTTAATTAACTTCATGAATTATAATACTTAATGAATAGTAATTCAATTTCTCTTTTTCTTTTTCTCCTTTAATATTCACTAAGTTAATTACTAATCAAAGTAATTAAAAAGTGAAATACATACTATGCTACTTAAAGGGTGTAGCCAAACTTTTCATAAAAATATAAATTCTTAAAAAAAAAAAAAAAAATTTAAAAAAAATTTAAAAACTGAGTATAGCCGTGCGGCTATACTATTTTTTCATATAAAAAGGAGGACCTTCAACGCTTAGGCGCCACGTGTCAACATTTTACTTAAAAAAATAAAAAACTGAGTACAGCCGCGCGGCTATACTATTTTTAATATAAAAAGGAGGACCCCAACGAGGAGGCGCCACGTGTCCACATTTTAAAAAAAAAACAGAGTATAGCCGTGCGGCTGTACATTTTTTGGTTTAAAAAAAAAAGAGCCTCCAACAACAAGGCGCCACGTGTCCCAAAACAGTACAGCCGTGCGGCTGTACTATTTTTCTAAATCCCAAAAGGTATAGCCGCGCGGCTGGACTTTTTCAAAAAAGAAAAATAGTACAGCCGCACGGCTATACTATGTAAATAGAATTTAATGATTTTGTGTACTTTTTCTATAATTTTTTTTAATACTAATTAATAATTACTAATTAAAGTAATTCAAAAAGGCTAAGATGTTACTCAATTACATGTATTGAATTAAAGAAGTGGGCCAAAAAACAAAAGCAAAAAAAGTAATTATATGTTTATTAAAAAGGATTAAATTTATTTTTTTATTTTTTAAAAAGTATTACAAATACGTACAAACATGTACAATACGACTATTGTACGATAGCTTTTTAAAAAAAGGAGATGCATATAGAACACGAATGTATTATTGGAAACTACGTACGTACACACACACACATATACATATACATATACATATATATATTACGACTAATTAAAGTAATTAAAAAAGAATAAGATATTACTTAATTACATATATTAAATGAAGGAAGTTGGCCAAAAAAAAAAGTAAAGAAACTAATTTTATATTTTATAATTTTAAAATTTTCAAAAAAAAAAAAACATGAACACTTCTCCCGACGAAATTTCGTCGGCAAAGATCTATGCCGACAAAATTTGCGGGATTAGGTTTCCCCCGACGAAAATATCTTTGCCGACGAAATTTCGTCGGGAGAGGTCTTATTTTTGAAAAATAAATATAAACTTAGGATGTTTAGGGTAATTAATTTTTAAAAATTTTGTTTTTAGTAACTACATAATGGGCATTGGAGATTTAATTAGT
>NC_047657.1:12580276-12587484 GCF_902201215.1 Prunus dulcis | reverse complement strand
GACTATTGTACGTTTGCTTTTTTAAAAAAGGAGATGCATATAGAACACGAATGTATTGTTGGAAACTACGTACGTACACACACACACATATACATATACATATACATATATATATATATATTACGACTAAATAAAGTAATTAAAAAATAATAATATATTACTTAATTCCATATATTAAATGAAGGAAGTTGGCCAAAAGAAAAAGTAAAGAAACTAATTTTATATTTTATAATTTTATACTTTTCAAAAAAAAAAAAACATGAACACTTCTCCCGACGAAATTTCGTCGGCAAAGATCTATGCCGACAAAATTTACCGGATTAGGTTTCCCCGGACGAAAATATCTTTGCCGACGAAATTTCGTCGGGAGATGTCTTATTTTTAAAAAATAAATATAAACTTAGGATGTTTAGGTTAATTAATTTTTTAAAATTTATTTTTTTAACTACATATTATATTTGGAGATTTAATTAATTGAATTAGCAATTATTTTTTAATTATTATTTATTTAATGACTGATTATGATCAAATATTTAATTAACTTCATGAATTATATTACTTAATGAATAGTAATTCAATTTCTCTTTTTCTTTTTCTCCTTTAATATTCACTAAGTTAATTACTAATCAAAGTAATTCAAAAAGTGAAATACATACTATGCTACTTAAAGGGTGTAGCCAAACTTTTCATAAAAATTTAAATTCTAAAAAAAAATTAAAAAAAAATTAAAAAAAAAATAAAAAAATTTTAAAAACTGAGTATAGCCATGCGGCTATACTATTTTTAATATAAAAAGGAGGACCCCCAACGTTTAGGCGCCACGTGTCTACTTTTTTAATTAAAAAAATAAAAACTGAGTATAGCCGTGCGGCTATACTATTTTTAATAGGAAAAGGAGGACCCCAACGTTTAGGCGCCACGTGTCCACTTTTCAAATAAAAAAAATAAAAAACTTAGTATAGCCGCGCGGCTATACTATTTTTAATATAAAAAAGACGGCGCAACGTCTAGGCGCCACGTGTCCACATTTTTTTAAAAAAACACAGAGTATAGCCGTGCGGCTGTACTTTTTTTGTTTTAAAAAAAAGAGCCTCCATCGTCTAGGCGCCACGTGTCCCATAAAGTATAGCCGTGCGGCTGTACTATTTTTCAAAATCCCAAAAGGTAAAGCCGGCCGGCTGGACTAATTTTCAAAAAGAAAAATAGTACAGCCGCACGGCTATACTATGTAAATAGAATTTAATTATTTTGTGGACTTTTTCTATCATTTTTTTAATACTAAATAATAATTACTAATTAAAGTAATTCAAAAAGGCTAAGATGTTACTCAATTACATGTATTGAATTAAAGAAGTGGGCCAAAAAAAAAAAGGAAAGAAAGTAATTATATGTTTATTAAAAAGGATTAAAATTATTTTTTTATTTTGTAAAAATCATTACAAATACGTACAAACATGTACAATACGACTATTGTACGAATGCTTTTTTAAAAAAGGAGATGCATATCGAACACGAATGTATTATTGGAAACTACGTACGTACACACACACACATATACATATACATATACATATACATATACATATACATATATATATATATATATATATATATTACGACTAATTAAAGTAATTAAAAAAGAATAAGATATTACTTAATTACATATATCAAATGAAGGAAGTTGGCCAAAAGAAAAAGTAAAGAAACTAATTTTATATTTTATAATTTTATAATTTTATAATTTTCAAAAAAAAAAAAAACATGAACACTTCTCCCGACGAAATTTCGTCGGCAAAGATCTATGCCGACAAAATTTGCCGGATTAGGTTTCCCCGACGAAAATATCTTTGCCGACGACATTTCGTCGGGAGAGGTCTTATTTTTAAAAAATAAATATAAACTTAGGATGTTTAGGTTAATTAATTTTTTAAACTTTTATTCTTATTAACTACATAATATATTTGGAGATTTAATTAGTTGAATTAGCAATTATATTTTAATTATTATTTATTTAATGACTGATTATGATTAAATATTTAATTAACTTCATGAATTATATTCCTTAATGAATAGTAATGCAATTTCTCTTTTTCTTTTTCTCCTACTAAGTTAATTACTAATCAAAGTAATTAAAAAAGTGAAATACATACTATGCTACTTAAAGGTTGTAGCCAAACTTTTCAAAAAAATTTAAATTCTAAAAAAAAATTAAAAAAAAAACTTAAAAAAAAAAATTTTAAACGGAGTATAGCCGTGCGGCTATACTATTTTTAATATAAAAAGGAGGACCCCCAACGTTTAGGCGCCACGTGTCTACTTTTTTAATTAAAAAAATAAAAACTGAGTATAGCCGTGCGTCTATACTATTTTTAATATAAAAAGGAGGACCCAACGTTTAGGCGCCACGTGTCCACATTTTTAAAAAAAACAGAGTATAGCCGTGCGGCTCTACTCTGTTTTTGTTTTTAAAAAAGAGCCTCCAGTGACTAGGCGCCACGTGTCCCAAAACAGTATAGCCGTGCGGCTGTACTATTTTTCAAAATCCCAAAAGGTATAGCCTGCCGGCTAGACTATTTTTAAAAAAAAAAAATAGTACAGCCGCGCGGCTATACTATGTAAATAGAATTTAATTATTTTGTGGACTTTTTCTATAATTTTTTAATACTAATTAATAATTACTAATTAAAGTAATTCAAAAAGGCTAAGATGTTACTCAATTACATGTATTGAATTAAATAAGTGGGCCAAAAAACAAAAGGAAAGAAAGTAATTATATGTTTATTAAAAAGGATTAAAATTATTTTTTTATTTTGTAAAAAGCATTACAAATACGTACAAACATGTACAATACGACTATTGTACGTTTGCTTTTTTAAAAAAGGAGATGCATATAGAACACGAATGTATTATTGGAAACTACGTACGTACACACACACATATACATATACATATACATATATATATACATATATATTACGACTAATTAAAGTAATTAAAAAAGAATAAGATATTACTTAATTACATATATTAAATGAAGGAAGTTGGCCAAAAAAAAAAGTAAAGAAACTAATTTTATATTTTATAATTTTAAAATTTTCAAAAAAAAAAAAACATGAACACTTCTCCCGACGAAATTTCGTCGGCAAAGATCTATGCCGACAAAATTTGCCGGATTAGGTTTCCCCCGACGAAAATATCTTTGCCGACGAATTTTCGTCAGGAGAGGTCTTATTTTTAAAAAATAAATATAAACTTAGGATGTTTAGGTTAATTAATTTTTAAAATTTTTTTTTTTATTAACTACATAATATATTTGGAGATTTAATTAGTTGAATTAGCAATTATATTTTAATTATTATTTATTTAATGACTGTTTATTATTAAATATTTAATTAACTTCATGAATTATATTACTTAATGAATAGTAATGCAATTTCTCTTTTTCTTTTTCTACTACTAAGTTAATTACTAATCAAAGTAATTAAAAAAGTGAAATACATACTATGCTACTTAAAGGGTGTAGCCAAACTTTTCATAAAAATACAAATTCTAAAAAAAAAAAAAAAAATTTAAAGAAAATTAAAAAACTGAGTATAGCCGTGCGGCTATACTATTTTTAATATAAAAAGGAGGACCCCCAACGTTTAGGCGCCACGTGTCCACTTTATAAATAAAAAAAATAAAAAACTGGGTATAGCCGTTCGGCTATACTGTTTTTAATATAAAAAGGAGGACCCCCAACGTTTAGGCGCCACGTGTCCACATATTTTTAAAAAAACACAGAGTATAGCCGCGCGGCTCTACTTTTTTTGTTTTAAAAAAAAGAGCCTCCAGTGACAAGGCGCCACGTGTCCCACAACAGTATAGCCGTGCGGCTGTACTATTTTTCAAAATCCCAAAAGGTATAGCCGGCTGGCTAGACTATTTTTCAAAAAGAAAAATAGTACACCCGCACGGCTATACTATGTAAATAGAATTTAATTATTTTGTGGACTTTTTCTATAATTTTTTTAATACTAATTAATAATTAATAATTAAAGTAATTCAAAAAGGCTAAGATGTTACTCAATTACATGTATTGAATTAAAGAAGTGGGCCAAAAAACAAAAAGAAAGAAAGTAATTATATGTTTATTAAAAAGGATTAAAATTATTTTTTTATTTTGTAAAAAGCATTACAAATACGTACAAACATGTACAATACGACTATTGTACGAATGCTTTTTTTAAAAAGGAGATGCATATAGAACACGAATGTATTATTGGAAACTACGTACGTACACACACACACATATACATATACATATACATATACATATACATATACATATATATATATATATATATATTACGACTAATTAAAGTAATTAAAAAAGAATAAGATATTACTTAATTACATATATTAAATGAAGGAAGTTGGCCAAAAAAAAAAGTAAAAAAACTAATTTTATATTTTAAAATTTTATACTTTTAAAAAAAAAAAAAAATGAACACTTCTCCCGACGAAATTTCGTCGGCAAAGATCTATGCCGACAAAATTTGCGGGATTAGGTTTCCCCCGACGAAAATATCTTTGCCGACGAAATTTCGTCGGGAGAGGTCTTATTTTTAAAAAATAAATATAAACTTAGGATGTTTAGGGTAATTAATTTTTTAAACTTTTATTCTTATTAACTACATAATATATTTGGAGATTTAATTAGTTGAATTAGCAATTATATTTTAATTATTATTTATTTAATGACTGATTATGATTAAATATTTAATTAACTTCATGAATTATATTACTTAATGAATAGTAATGCAATTTCTCTTTTTCTTTTACTCCTACTAAGTTAATTACTAATCAAAGTAATTAAAAAAGTGAAATACATACTATGCTACTTAAAGGGTGTAGCCAAACTTTTCAAAAAAAATTAAATTCTAAAAAAAAATTAAAAACAAAACTTAAAAAAAAAAATTTAAAACGGAGTATAGCCGTGCGGCTATA
This sequence comes from Prunus dulcis, assembly GCF_902201215.1. Taxonomy (NCBI): domain Eukaryota; kingdom Viridiplantae; phylum Streptophyta; class Magnoliopsida; order Rosales; family Rosaceae; genus Prunus; species Prunus dulcis. The sequence continues at coordinate 12,582,495 of NC_047657.1, read as the reverse complement.
CTATATTTAATATAAAAAGGAGGACCCCCAACGTTTAGGAGCCACGTGTCCACTTTATAAATAAAAAAAAAAAAAAACTGGGTATAGCCGTGCGGCTATACTATTTTTAATATAAAAAGGAGGACCCCCAACGATTAGGGGCCACGTGTCCACATTTTTTAAAAAAAACACAGAGTATAGCCGTGCGGCTATACTTTTTTTTGTTTTAAAAAAAAGAGCCTCCAGTGACAAGGCGACACGTGTCAAAAACAGTACAGCCGCGCGGCTGTACTATTTTTCAAAATCCCAAAGGTATAGCCGGCTGGCTAGACTATTTTTCAAAAAGAAAAATAGTACAGCCGCACGGCTATACTATGTAAAGAGAATTTAATTATTTTGTGGACTTTTTCTATCATTTTTTTAATACTAATTAATAATTACTAATTAAAGTAATTCAAAAAGGCTAAGATGTTACTCAATTACATGTATTGAATTAAAGAAGTGGGCAAAAAAACAAAAGGAAAGAAAGTAATTATATGTTTATTAAAAAGGATTAAAATTATTTTTTTATTTTGTAAAAAGCATTACAAATCCGTACAAACATGTACAATACGACTATTGTACGAATGCTTTTTTAAAAAAGGAGATGCATATAGAACACGAATGTATTATTGGAAACTACGTACGTACACACACACACACATACATATACATATACATATATATATATATATTACGACTAATTAAAGTAATTAAAAAAGAATAAGATATTACTTAATTACATATATTAAATGAAGGAAGTTGGCCAAAAGAAAAAGTAAAGAAACTAATTTTATATTTTATAATTTTATAATTTTATAATTTTCAAAAAAAAAAAAACATGAACACTTCTCCCGACGAAATTTCGTCGGCAAAGATCTATGCCGACAAAATTTGCTGGATTAGGTTTCCCCCGACGAAAATATCTTTGCCGACGAAATTTCGTCGGGAGATGTCTTATTTTTTAAAAATAAATATAAACTTAGGATGTTTAGGTTAATTAATTTTTTAGAAATTTATTTTTATTAACTACATAATATATTTGGAGATTTAATTAGTTGAATTAGCAATTATATTTTAATTATTATTTATTTAATGACTGATTATGATTAAATATTTAATTAACTTCATGAATTATATTACTGAATGAATAGTAATGCAATTTCTCTTTTTCTTTTTCTCCTACTAAGTTAATTACTAATCAAAGTAATTAAAAAAGGGAAATACATACTATGCTACTTAAAGGGTGTAGCCAAACTTTTCAAAAAAATTTAAATTTTTAAAAAAAAATTAAAAAAAAAAATTAAAAAAAAAAATAAAAAACTGAGTATAGCCGTGCGGCTATACTATTTTTAATATAAAAAGGAGGACCCCCAACGTTTAGGCCCCACGTGTCTACTTTTTAAATAAAAAAATAAAAAACTGGGTATAGCCGTGCGGCTATACTATTTTTTAATATAAAAAGGAGGACCCCCAACGATTAGGCGCCACGTGTCCACATTTTTTTAAAAAAACACAGAGTATAGCCGTGCGGCTGTACTTTTTTTTTTAAAAAAAAAAAGAGCCTCCAGTGACTAGGCGCCACGTGTCCCAAAACAGTATAGCCGGGCGGCTGTACTATTTTTCAAAATCCCAAAAGGTATAGCCGGCCGGCTAGACTATTTTTCAAAAAGAAAAATAGTACAGCCGCGCGGCTATACTATGTAAAGAGAATTTAATTATTTTGTGGACTTTTTCTATAATTTTTTTAATACTAATTAATAATTACTAATTAAAGTAATTCAAAAGGCTAAGATGTTACTCAATTACATGTATTGAATTAAAGAAGTGGGCCAAAAAACAAAAGCAAAGAAAGTAATTATATGTATATTAAAAAGGATTAAATTTAATTTTTTATTTTTAAAAAAGCATTACGAATACGTACAAACATGTACAATACGACTATTGTACGTTTGCTTTTTAAAAAAAGGAGATGCATATAGAACACGGATGTATTATTGGAAACTACGTACGTACACACACACATATACATATACGTATACATACATATATATATATATATATATTACGACTAATTAAAGTAATTAAAAAAAATAAGATATTACTTAATTACATATATTAAATGAAGGAAGTTGGCCAAAAGAAAAAGTAAAAAACTAATTTTATATTTTATAATTTTATAATTTTCAAAAAAAAAAAAA